>NW_027224926.1:0-5000 GCF_041296235.1 Equus asinus | reverse complement strand
GCGGGGCCGGGGCACCAGGCAGTCGCGTCGACACCGGCCGGCCGGACGGCCCGCGCACGCCCCCGCGGGCCAGGAGCCGGACCGAGGCCCGACCCCCCGCCCCCGGGGGTGGCGCGGCGCGCCGGCGGCCGGTCACGACGGCTGGCCGGGACCCGACCCGCGCTGCGACAGACACGCGCGCGCCAGAACGGGGCGCCGCGGGAGACGGTCCCCCGCCCGCACGCAACGTCGCCGTCGCGCGGGTGGCGGCGGCAGACACGGAGGAGGCCGCAGCGGCCCCGGGAAGCGAGTCGCGCTCGGGGCGGGGCCCCGGTCGGGCAGCCAGAACAGGCGACGACGGGGAAGGGCTCGGGAGAAGGCCGGCGGCGGCGAGGGCCGAGGCGCCGGAGAGGCGGCGGCGGAAGGGCCGCGGCCCGCCGAGAGACGCGCTCGGGGCGAAGGAGGGAAGACAGAACCTCCCGAGGCAAGTCGGCCGCCGGAGCACACACGGGGTCTCACCGCCAGGGGCCTCCAGCACCAGGGGCGGTCCCGCGGCGCCCGGAACGGCGACTGGCCCCGTCGCCCCACGCGCAGCTCACGGGGGCTCGGCCCCGCCACGGCCAGGGCTCTCCCGCACACGGCGCCAGCGTCCCGCGCCGGGCGCCTGGCGCGCGGGCCCCACCCGACCGGAGCCGAGAGCACTTCGCCCGGGGCCACCACCGGCCTCGGTGGCCGGAGGCGACACCCGCACGGCGAGGCCCACTTCGGTCCCGGCCGGTGGGCGGCGCGGCCAGGCGTCTGCCCGGGCGGGGGAGCACCGGGGGCAGCGGGGAGCGCGGCGCGCGCCTCGACGGAGGGAGCACGGGCTCGCGGGAAGGCTCCCGGGGACGGCCTCGGGCGCGGACGGGCCACCAGGAAAACACACGCGGGATCCCACCGCCAACGACACGCGAGGGCGGTCCCACGACGCCTGGGACGCCGGCCGGCCTCAGCCACCCCTCGGCCTCCCGCGGGCCCGGCCCCACCGCCGGGGCCTACGTGAGGCGCCCCCGCCGCCGGGGGCCGCCCCGTCCACCCAGCCACCCGTCTGCCTGTCTGGTCTGCTCCGGGGCCCACGTCCCGAGGGAACGCGCCCGAGAGCGGCGGCGGCCCCCACCCATGCCCGCACGCCACCACCGGCTGCGGCTCGGGACGGGGAGCGAGCGGAGAGCCAGCCGCTCGCGGCGGGGCGGAGCCCGGACGGGGCCGGGCCCTCTCCCCGCCCCAGCGCGCGACGGGAGAACCACGCGCACGCTCGCGCACACGCGCGGCCCCGCGCCCGACGACGGCCCGGCCGGGCGTGACCCTCCCCCGACTCGGAGGGGGGAGGCGCCGGCCGCGGTAGGCAAAGAGCAGCTCTGCCCACGCGCCACGGTGGTGGCGTCCGTGGCTACTACGCGCAAAGGAGGGGCGGCGGCTGGGGGGTCCGGTACCCCAAGGCACCCTCTCGGATCGCTAGAGAAGGCTTTCTCACCGAGGGCGTGTCGCCCCCGCCCATCGTCCGCCATCGGTCCCACCAAGGCGCTTACAGACACCATGGCCACGCAACGCAGGAGGGGTCTGCGGTAGAGGTAAGGCCTAGAGCAAGTCGGAGCGTCCGTGGTCAGGGCCGCGAGCCCGCGCTGCCCCGGGCTCGCCATCTCTGGCCACACTGGGCTTAGCTAGGGATCTACAAGGCCCCTGTGCGGCTCCCAAGTCAGTGCCTCCTCTCAGGCCGAGAGACCAAGGGAGGCAGAGACTGGGACGGAGGTGCCGATCAAACAGCACCTCCCAACCCAAAGAGCCAGCGCCACGCCGCTGGCTCGGCCCGCCACGGTCACTCCCACACCCGCGGGGAAACCCCAGCAAGGGGAACACGCGGGCACGCGCCCGAGCCTGCCCGCCCCCACACGGCACGCCGTGGGGGGCGACGAGGCACCCGTCCACCCCGAGGGGGACGAGGGGCACGCCTCCCTTACCGACTCGACCCCTCCGCTCCTCAGACACACCAGCGCAGTGGTTACCTGAGGAGGCCGACGGGAACAGGGAACGACACCGCCACTCGGCCTCGGGCGCCTGAGGGACGACCTGGAACGCTCCAGGGGCACCGCCAACGGCCCGGGGAACGCGCTCACGCGCCCGGGAAGGCGCGCGGCGCGGCGGCAACACGGCCCGCCCCACCGCGGGGAGGGCCGCCCACGAGACACAGCCAAGAGGCACAGGCGGAGCATCCGCCGCGTCACGGAGACCCCGACACCGCCCACGCCACGAGGCACGGGGCGGGGGAGCGAGGTCGGGCCGGATTCCGCACCCCTGCCGCCTCCCACACGCCACTCGCAGCGGGGGAGAACGGGCGAGGGGACCCGCGGGCAGAGCGAGAAGAGCGGTCCCGTTCGCCATGAACGTCCGTCCCTCGTCTGGCACGGCTTAGGCCCGGCCCGGGAGAGCACAGCATCACCACATCGGTCGGCAGCATAACGCGAGGGACCCCCGAGCAAGGGAAGGCCGGCGAGGACAGCGAGCGGAGGAGCCTGCTTCAGCCTCACCGACCCCTCTCCTCCTCCAGCAAGCGCGGGCGACCACCCCAGGACGAGAACGCCTGACACGCACTGGCACGGAGCCGGTGGGATGGGGTAAGTCGCGACCGCACCCGGGTGCCGGCGGCAGGGAGTGCACGTGGTAGAGGACCCCGCGCCCCTAACCCCGCCGCCCTCGGGTACCAGAGACCGGAGGTGGCACCACGGTCGTGGGGGCGCCTGGAACGCACAAGAGCCGGCGCGCAGGCCCCAGCGGGCGGCTCAAGCGGCGGGGGTGGAAACGGGCGTCCGGTTCTCGGCCAGAGCCCGGAGCCCTCCCCGCACACGCATCCAGGCACCCGGAAGCTCTCGGGCGACTGTCACCCGAGCAGAGCGTGTCAGCACTTACCTGGCGGCACAAAACCACCCATTCGGGGGCAAGAATCGCCGCGCCCGGAGACGGGGCCCACCCACGGATCACCAGGGGAACCCCTGGATCACGGCCACGGCCACCAGACCCCAAGCACGACCCCATCGCCACCAGGCCCGGAGCTCCCGGGGCCATCTGGTCGACCCCAGAAGCGTGGCGGCAGGGGGAGCCGGGGACAGCCTCCCCGGGCCGCCCGCGCGGGCCGGGACCGGTCGGTCCCTCCCTCTGAGTCGCCGGGTCAGGACTTAGAAAAGAATTCCGCGGAGGCGCCTCCGGCGACCGGGCCCGGGGCGGGACCGTGGCTCCCGTCCCTCAGCCGGGGCTCCACCTACGCCTCGAGCCGGCCCCCTCCCGCCTCCGGACAAAGACGCGACCCGCGAAACTCGGAGAGAGAAGTCCGGTCCGACGGCCCGGACCCACCCCGGGCACGCGTCCGGGCCGGGGACGCCCTCCCCGGCCCGCCCTCGAGGGCTCCCGGGGCCGGTCCACGCTCTTCTCCAGGGCGGGACTTGGAAAAAAAAACTGCCACGGAGGAGGAGGCATCCGAGGACCGGGCCCGGTCCCCACCGCCAGAGCCGGTCGACTCGGAAGACCAGTGGGGGAAAAGGCCAGCCCGGCGGCCGAGCCCGTCGCGCCCTCCACGGGCTCCCCCGCAAGGCCCCGGCCGGTCGCCCACCTCCGGAGCGGGCGCGGAAAGGGGATCGGCGACGCGGAAGGCCCGACCACCGGGCCGCCCTCGGGACGACGGCCGGGCACGGGACGAGCTCCCTCGCCCGTTCCCCCGCGGCGGCCCCCCACCCCCTCCCGGGGACGGAGGGGCACCGGCGGCTGCTGGTCGACCCGTCCGGGAGGCCCCACACCCCGGCCGGCACCGGGCGGCGCGGCGACAGCCACCTCCCTCAGTAGCCTGCACCTCCAATCTCCGGCGAGCGGGCGTCGCGCTCACGCCCCGGCGCCACCGGGCCAGATCCCGCCAGCGACGCCGGCCTCCCGGGACTCTGCCTCGGTCACCGCGGCCGAGTCCCGTCCCTTGGCCCGCGTCGCCGGAGCTCCGGAGGAAAGAGACGATATAAAAGCGGCCGCCAGGTGGCACCCGGCGACCGACGACCGCCTCAGCGGGACGGAGCCGGAGCGCGGGCCCGCCGGGGAGCACAGCCGGGCCGCCGGGCCGCCCGATCCCGTCCCGGAGCCCCCTCGGACCCAGCCTCCCGGCCCCAGTGCGGCCCCGGGGCGTCCGCCCGCGGGCTCCCGGCCGCCAAGGCGCAGCCCCAGCCGCAGGAGGGGGACTCGGAAAAGGTTTCTCGGGCGATCACCGGGAAGGGGAAGGGGAGAGTTCCCCCCAGAGAGGCCAGGGGGCGGCCCGGGCCGGGCTGGGCCGGTGCGGCCGGGAGGCCGCCGCTTCCGGAGCGGCTGGAGCGCCCCCGGGGTTCCCGGGAGGACTTAGAAAATCAGGGCGGGCGGGGACGGTCAAACCGAAACCAGGCACGTCATCCGAGAAGGACCGTGATGACGGGAGGAGGAAAGCTTTCCAGTCCAGAGGGCCTGTCGAAGGCAGGCGGAGAGTCTACCCGCTGAAACTGACGAAGATGGGCAAAAGAAGCTAGCTCAGGCGCCGACATTTAAGGAAATAAAAAAAAAAAAGCACGAGGGCGTGGAGAAATGGGGAAAAATCAACACTGAGAAATCTACCCTCTGAAACCGACGAAGATGGGGCAACAGGGGCTAGCTCAGGTGGCAATTTTTAAGGAAAAATGAAAGGAAGTGCGTGGAGACCTGGGAAAAAGCAACACGGAGAAATCTACCCTCTAGAACTGAGAAAGAAGCGCAACAGAGGCTAGCTCAGGTGGCAATCTTTAAGCAAAAAAAATAAAATAAAAAAATACAATGGCGAGGAGACGCGGTCAAAAAGCAACCCTGAAAAAGGTACCCTCTGAAACTGAGGAAGCAGGGCAACAGTGCCTAGCTCAGGTGACAATCTTTAAGCAAAAGAAACACACAAGGGCGTGGGGAGCTGGGGAAAAGGCAAAAATGAGAAATCCACCCTCTGAAACTGACGA
>NW_027224925.1:0-175220 GCF_041296235.1 Equus asinus | reverse complement strand
TTCCGGTCTCTCTAGTAGGTGGTTCCGGCGTGTCCGGCACGTGCTTCTGGCACGTCTGAGAGCTGGTTCCGGCATGCCCGGCGGGTGATTCCATAGAGTCCGCCACGTGGTTCTGGCCTAGCTGACAGGTGATTTTGGCGTCCCCGGCAGGTGGTTACAGCGAGTTGAGCAGGAGGTTCCGGCATGCTCGGCAGTTGCATCCGGTGTCTCTGGCACGTGGTTCTGGCACGTCTGACATTTGGTTGCATCATGTCTGGCAGGTGATTCCGGAGTGTCCGGCAAGAGGTTCTGGTGTAGCCGGCAGGTGATTTTGGCATGTCCGGCAGGTGTTTCTGGCGAGCTGTTCAGGTGGTTCCGGTGTTCTTGGCAGGTGATTCTGGCGTGTCCAGCAGGTGGTTCCGGTCTGTCCGGTAATGGGTTCCGTCATGTGCCGCACGTGGTTCTGGCACGTCTGAGAGGTGGTTCCCGCATGCCCGGCAGGTGCTCCAGGAGAGTCCTACAAGTGGTTCTGGCCTAGCCCGCAGGTGATTTTGGCGTGTCCGGCAGGTGGTTCCGGCATGCTCGGCAGGTGGTTCAGGCATGTCTGGTAGGTGGTTCCGGTCTGTCCGCGAGGTGGTTCCGGCGTGTCAGGCACGTGGTTCCGGCATGTGTGACAGGTGGTTCTGGCATGTCCGGCAGGTGATTCTGGATTGTCCACCAAGTGGCTCTGGTGTAACCAGCAGGTGATTCCGGAGTGTACGGCAAGTGGTTCTGGCATAGCTGGCTGGTGATTTTGGGGTGTCCAGCAGGTGGCTCCAGCGAGTCGAGCAAGTTGTTCCGGTGTGCTCAGCAGGTGGTTCAGGCAGGTCCGGCAGGTGTTTCTGGTCTGTCCAGTACGTGGTGCCGGCATGTCCGGCACGTGCTTCCAGTATGTTTGAGAGGTGGTTCCTACCTTCCCGGCGGGAGATTCCGGAGCGTCCGCCATGTGATTCTGGCCTACCTGGCAGGGGATTTTGGCGTCTCTGGCTGGTGGTTCCGGCGAGTCGAAGAGGAGGTTCCGGCGTGCTCGGCAGGTGCATCCGGTGTCTCTGGCACGTCATTCTGGCACGTTCGAGAGGTGGTTCCGGCATGCCTGACAGGTGATTCCGGAGTGTCCGACAAGGGGTTCTGGCACGTCTGAGAGGTGGTTCCGGCATACCCTGCAGGTGATTCTGGCTTGTCTGCCGAGTGGTGCTGGCGTAGCCATCAGGTGATTTTGGCGTGTCCAGCAGGTGGCTCCAGCGAGTAGAGCAGGTTGTTCCAGCGTACTCAGCAGGTGGTTCAGGCGGGTCTGGCAGGTGGTTCCGGTCTCTCTAGTAGGTGGTTCCGGCGTGTCCGGCACGTGCTTCTGGCACGTCTGAGAGCTGGTTCCGGCATGCCCGGCGGGTGATTCCATAGAGTCCGCCACGTGGTTCTGGCCTAGCTGACAGGTGATTTTGGCGTCCCCGGCAGGTGGTTACAGCGAGTTGAGCAGGAGGTTCCGGCATGCTCGGCAGTTGCATCCGGTGTCTCTGGCACGTGGTTCTGGCACGTCTGACATTTGGTTGCATCATGTCTGGCAGGTGATTCCGGAGTGTCCGGCAAGAGGTTCTGGTGTAGCCGGCAGGTGATTTTGGCATGTCCGGCAGGTGTTTCTGGCGAGCTGTTCAGGTGGTTCCGGTGTTCTTGGCAGGTGATTCTGGCGTGTCCAGCAGGTGGTTCCGGTCTGTCCGGTAATGGGTTCCGTCATGTGCCGCACGTGGTTCTGGCACGTCTGAGAGGTGGTTCCCGCATGCCCGGCAGGTGCTCCAGGAGAGTCCTACAAGTGGTTCTGGCCTAGCCCGCAGGTGATTTTGGCGTGTCCGGCAGGTGGTTCCGGCATGCTCGGCAGGTGGTTCCGGCATGTCTGGTAGGTGGTTCCGGTCTGTCCGCGAGGTGGTTCCGGCGTGTCAGGCACGTGGTTCCGGCATGTGTGACAGGTGGTTCTGGCATGTCCGGCAGGTGATTCTGGATTGTCCACCAAGTGGCTCTGGTGTAACCAGCAGGTGATTCCGGAGTGTACGGCAAGTGGTTCTGGCATAGCTGGCTGGTGATTTTGGGGTGTCCAGCAGGTGGCTCCAGCGAGTCGAGCAAGTTGTTCCGGTGTGCTCAGCAGGTGGTTCAGGCAGGTCCGGCAGGTGTTTCTGGTCTGTCCAGTACGTGGTGCCGGCATGTCCGGCACGTGCTTCCAGTATGTTTGAGAGGTGGTTCCTACCTTCCCGGCGGGAGATTCCGGAGCGTCCGCCATGTGATTCTGGCCTACCTGGCAGGGGATTTTGGCGTCTCTGGCTGGTGGTTCCGGCAAGTCGAAGAGGAGGTTCCGGCGTGCTCGGCAGGTGCATCCGGTGTCTCTGGCACGTCATTCTGGCACGTTCGAGAGGTGGTTCCGGCATGCCTGACAGGTGATTCCGGAGTGTCCGACAAGGGGTTCTGGCACGTCTGAGAGGTGGTTCCGGCATACCCTGCAGGTGATTCTGGCTTGTCTGCCGAGTGGTGCTGGCGTAGCCATCAGGTGATTTTGGCGTGTCCAGCAGGTGGCTCCAGCGAGTAGAGCAGGTTGTTCCAGCGTACTCAGCAGGTGGTTCAGGCGGGTCTGGCAGGTGGTTCCGGTCTCTCTAGTAGGTGGTTCCGGCGTGTCCGGCACGTGCTTCTGGCACGTCTGAGAGCTGGTTCCGGCATGCCCGGCGGGTGATTCCATAGAGTCCGCCACGTGGTTCTGGCCTAGCTGACAGGTGATTTTGGCGTCCCCGGCAGGTGGTTACAGCGAGTTGAGCAGGAGGTTCCGGCATGCTCGGCAGTTGCATCCGGTGTCTCTGGCACGTGGTTCTGGCACGTCTGACATTTGGTTGCATCATGTCTGGCAGGTGATTCCGGAGTGTCCGGCAAGAGGTTCTGGTGTAGCCGGCAGGTGATTTTGGCATGTCCGGCAGGTGTTTCTGGCGAGCTGTTCAGGTGGTTCCGGTGTTCTTGGCAGGTGATTCTGGCGTGTCCAGCAGGTGGTTCCGGTCTGTCCGGTAATGGGTTCCGTCATGTGCCGCACGTGGTTCTGGCACGTCTGAGAGGTGGTTCCCGCATGCCCGGCAGGTGCTCCAGGAGAGTCCTACAAGTGGTTCTGGCCTAGCCCGCAGGTGATTTTGGCGTGTCCGGCAGGTGGTTCCGGCATGCTCGGCAGGTGGTTCAGGCATGTCTGGTAGGTGGTTCCGGTCTGTCCGCGAGGTGGTTCCGGCGTGTCAGGCACGTGGTTCCGGCATGTGTGACAGGTGGTTCTGGCATGTCCGGCAGGTGATTCTGGATTGTCCACCAAGTGGCTCTGGTGTAACCAGCAGGTGATTCCGGAGTGTACGGCAAGTGGTTCTGGCATAGCTGGCTGGTGATTTTGGGGTGTCCAGCAGGTGGCTCCAGCGAGTCGAGCAAGTTGTTCCGGTGTGCTCAGCAGGTGGTTCAGGCAGGTCCGGCAGGTGTTTCTGGTCTGTCCAGTACGTGGTGCCGGCATGTCCGGCACGTGCTTCCAGTATGTTTGAGAGGTGGTTCCTACCTTCCCGGCGGGAGATTCCGGAGCGTCCGCCATGTGATTCTGGCCTACCTGGCAGGGGATTTTGGCGTCTCTGGCTGGTGGTTCCGGCGAGTCGAAGAGGAGGTTCCGGCGTGCTCGGCAGGTGCATCCGGTGTCTCTGGCACGTCATTCTGGCACGTTCGAGAGGTGGTTCCGGCATGCCTGACAGGTGATTCCGGAGTGTCCGACAAGGGGTTCTGGCACGTCTGAGAGGTGGTTCCGGCATACCCTGCAGGTGATTCTGGCTTGTCTGCCGAGTGGTGCTGGCGTAGCCATCAGGTGATTTTGGCGTGTCCAGCAGGTGGCTCCAGCGAGTAGAGCAGGTTGTTCCAGCGTACTCAGCAGGTGGTTCAGGCGGGTCTGGCAGGTGGTTCCGGTCTCTCTAGTAGGTGGTTCCGGCGTGTCCGGCACGTGCTTCTGGCACGTCTGAGAGCTGGTTCCGGCATGCCCGGCGGGTGATTCCATAGAGTCCGCCACGTGGTTCTGGCCTAGCTGACAGGTGATTTTGGCGTCCCCGGCAGGTGGTTACAGCGAGTTGAGCAGGAGGTTCCGGCATGCTCGGCAGTTGCATCCGGTGTCTCTGGCACGTGGTTCTGGCACGTCTGACATTTGGTTGCATCATGTCTGGCAGGTGATTCCGGAGTGTCCGGCAAGAGGTTCTGGTGTAGCCGGCAGGTGATTTTGGCATGTCCGGCAGGTGTTTCTGGCGAGCTGTTCAGGTGGTTCCGGTGTTCTTGGCAGGTGATTCTGGCGTGTCCAGCAGGTGGTTCCGGTCTGTCCGGTAATGGGTTCCGTCATGTGCCGCACGTGGTTCTGGCACGTCTGAGAGGTGGTTCCCGCATGCCCGGCAGGTGCTCCAGGAGAGTCCTACAAGTGGTTCTGGCCTAGCCCGCAGGTGATTTTGGCGTGTCCGGCAGGTGGTTCCGGCATGTCTGGTAGGTGGTTCCGGTCTGTCCGCGAGGTGGTTCCGGCGTGTCAGGCACGTGGTTCCGGCATGTGTGACAGGTGGTTCTGGCATGTCCGGCAGGTGATTCTGGATTGTCCACCAAGTGGCTCTGGTGTAACCAGCAGGTGATTCCGGAGTGTACGGCAAGTGGTTCTGGCATAGCTGGCTGGTGATTTTGGGGTGTCCAGCAGGTGGCTCCAGCGAGTCGAGCAAGTTGTTCCGGTGTGCTCAGCAGGTGGTTCAGGCAGGTCCGGCAGGTGTTTCTGGTCTGTCCAGTACGTGGTGCCGGCATGTCCGGCACGTGCTTCCAGTATGTTTGAGAGGTGGTTCCTACCTTCCCGGCGGGAGATTCCGGAGCGTCCGCCATGTGATTCTGGCCTACCTGGCAGGGGATTTTGGCGTCTCTGGCTGGTGGTTCCGGCGAGTCGAAGAGGAGGTTCCGGCGTGCTCGGCAGGTGCATCCGGTGTCTCTGGCACGTCATTCTGGCACGTTCGAGAGGTGGTTCCGGCATGCCTGACAGGTGATTCCGGAGTGTCCGACAAGGGGTTCTGGCACGTCTGAGAGGTGGTTCCGGCATACCCTGCAGGTGATTCTGGCTTGTCTGCCGAGTGGTGCTGGCGTAGCCATCAGGTGATTTTGGCGTGTCCAGCAGGTGGCTCCAGCGAGTAGAGCAGGTTGTTCCAGCGTACTCAGCAGGTGGTTCAGGCGGGTCTGGCAGGTGGTTCCGGTCTCTCTAGTAGGTGGTTCCGGCGTGTCCGGCACGTGCTTCTGGCACGTCTGAGAGCTGGTTCCGGCATGCCCGGCGGGTGATTCCATAGAGTCCGCCACGTGGTTCTGGCCTAGCTGACAGGTGATTTTGGCGTCCCCGGCAGGTGGTTACAGCGAGTTGAGCAGGAGGTTCCGGCATGCTCGGCAGTTGCATCCGGTGTCTCTGGCACGTGGTTCTGGCACGTCTGACATTTGGTTGCATCATGTCTGGCAGGTGATTCCGGAGTGTCCGGCAAGAGGTTCTGGTGTAGCCGGCAGGTGATTTTGGCATGTCCGGCAGGTGTTTCTGGCGAGCTGTTCAGGTGGTTCCGGTGTTCTTGGCAGGTGATTCTGGCGTGTCCAGCAGGTGGTTCCGGTCTGTCCGGTAATGGGTTCCGTCATGTGCCGCACGTGGTTCTGGCACGTCTGAGAGGTGGTTCCCGCATGCCCGGCAGGTGCTCCAGGAGAGTCCTACAAGTGGTTCTGGCCTAGCCCGCAGGTGATTTTGGCGTGTCCGGCAGGTGGTTCCGGCATGCTCGGCAGGTGGTTCAGGCATGTCTGGTAGGTGGTTCCGGTCTGTCCGCGAGGTGGTTCCGGCGTGTCAGGCACGTGGTTCCGGCATGTGTGACAGGTGGTTCTGGCATGTCCGGCAGGTGATTCTGGATTGTCCACCAAGTGGCTCTGGTGTAACCAGCAGGTGATTCCGGAGTGTACGGCAAGTGGTTCTGGCATAGCTGGCTGGTGATTTTGGGGTGTCCAGCAGGTGGCTCCAGCGAGTCGAGCAAGTTGTTCCGGTGTGCTCAGCAGGTGGTTCAGGCAGGTCCGGCAGGTGTTTCTGGTCTGTCCAGTACGTGGTGCCGGCATGTCCGGCACGTGCTTCCAGTATGTTTGAGAGGTGGTTCCTACCTTCCCGGCGGGAGATTCCGGAGCGTCCGCCATGTGATTCTGGCCTACCTGGCAGGGGATTTTGGCGTCTCTGGCTGGTGGTTCCGGCGAGTCGAAGAGGAGGTTCCGGCGTGCTCGGCAGGTGCATCCGGTGTCTCTGGCACGTCATTCTGGCACGTTCGAGAGGTGGTTCCGGCATGCCTGACAGGTGATTCCGGAGTGTCCGACAAGGGGTTCTGGCACGTCTGAGAGGTGGTTCCGGCATACCCTGCAGGTGATTCTGGCTTGTCTGCCGAGTGGTGCTGGCGTAGCCATCAGGTGATTTTGGCGTGTCCAGCAGGTGGCTCCAGCGAGTAGAGCAGGTTGTTCCAGCGTACTCAGCAGGTGGTTCAGGCGGGTCTGGCAGGTGGTTCCGGTCTCTCTAGTAGGTGGTTCCGGCGTGTCCGGCACGTGCTTCTGGCACGTCTGAGAGCTGGTTCCGGCATGCCCGGCGGGTGATTCCATAGAGTCCGCCACGTGGTTCTGGCCTAGCTGACAGGTGATTTTGGCGTCCCCGGCAGGTGGTTACAGCGAGTTGAGCAGGAGGTTCCGGCATGCTCGGCAGTTGCATCCGGTGTCTCTGGCACGTGGTTCTGGCACGTCTGACATTTGGTTGCATCATGTCTGGCAGGTGATTCCGGAGTGTCCGGCAAGAGGTTCTGGTGTAGCCGGCAGGTGATTTTGGCATGTCCGGCAGGTGTTTCTGGCGAGCTGTTCAGGTGGTTCCGGTGTTCTTGGCAGGTGATTCTGGCGTGTCCAGCAGGTGGTTCCGGTCTGTCCGGTAATGGGTTCCGTCATGTGCCGCACGTGGTTCTGGCACGTCTGAGAGGTGGTTCCCGCATGCCCGGCAGGTGCTCCAGGAGAGTCCTACAAGTGGTTCTGGCCTAGCCCGCAGGTGATTTTGGCGTGTCCGGCAGGTGGTTCCGGCATGTCTGGTAGGTGGTTCCGGTCTGTCCGCGAGGTGGTTCCGGCGTGTCAGGCACGTGGTTCCGGCATGTGTGACAGGTGGTTCTGGCATGTCCGGCAGGTGATTCTGGATTGTCCACCAAGTGGCTCTGGTGTAACCAGCAGGTGATTCCGGAGTGTACGGCAAGTGGTTCTGGCATAGCTGGCTGGTGATTTTGGGGTGTCCAGCAGGTGGCTCCAGCGAGTCGAGCAAGTTGTTCCGGTGTGCTCAGCAGGTGGTTCAGGCAGGTCCGGCAGGTGTTTCTGGTCTGTCCAGTACGTGGTGCCGGCATGTCCGGCACGTGCTTCCAGTATGTTTGAGAGGTGGTTCCTACCTTCCCGGCGGGAGATTCCGGAGCGTCCGCCATGTGATTCTGGCCTACCTGGCAGGGGATTTTGGCGTCTCTGGCTGGTGGTTCCGGCGAGTCGAAGAGGAGGTTCCGGCGTGCTCGGCAGGTGCATCCGGTGTCTCTGGCACGTCATTCTGGCACGTTCGAGAGGTGGTTCCGGCATGCCTGACAGGTGATTCCGGAGTGTCCGACAAGGGGTTCTGGCACGTCTGAGAGGTGGTTCCGGCATACCCTGCAGGTGATTCTGGCTTGTCTGCCGAGTGGTGCTGGCGTAGCCATCAGGTGATTTTGGCGTGTCCAGCAGGTGGCTCCAGCGAGTAGAGCAGGTTGTTCCAGCGTACTCAGCAGGTGGTTCAGGCGGGTCTGGCAGGTGGTTCCGGTCTCTCTAGTAGGTGGTTCCGGCGTGTCCGGCACGTGCTTCTGGCACGTCTGAGAGCTGGTTCTGGCATGCCCGGCGGGTGATTCCATAGAGTCCGCCACGTGGTTCTGGCCTAGCTGACAGGTGATTTTGGCGTCCCCGGCAGGTGGTTACAGCGAGTTGAGCAGGAGGTTCCGGCATGCTCGGCAGTTGCATCCGGTGTCTCTGGCACGTGGTTCTGGCACGTCTGACATTTGGTTGCATCATGTCTGGCAGGTGATTCCGGAGTGTCCGGCAAGAGGTTCTGGTGTAGCCGGCAGGTGATTTTGGCATGTCCGGCAGGTGTTTCTGGCGAGCTGTTCAGGTGGTTCCGGTGTTCTTGGCAGGTGATTCTGGCGTGTCCAGCAGGTGGTTCCGGTCTGTCCGGTAATGGGTTCCGTCATGTGCCGCACGTGGTTCTGGCACGTCTGAGAGGTGGTTCCCGCATGCCCGGCAGGTGCTCCAGGAGAGTCCTACAAGTGGTTCTGGCCTAGCCCGCAGGTGATTTTGGCGTGTCCGGCAGGTGGTTCCGGCATGCTCGGCAGGTGGTTCAGGCATGTCTGGTAGGTGGTTCCGGTCTGTCCGCGAGGTGGTTCCGGCGTGTCAGGCACGTGGTTCCGGCATGTGTGACAGGTGGTTCTGGCATGTCCGGCAGGTGATTCTGGATTGTCCACCAAGTGGCTCTGGTGTAACCAGCAGGTGATTCCGGAGTGTACGGCAAGTGGTTCTGGCATAGCTGGCTGGTGATTTTGGGGTGTCCAGCAGGTGGCTCCAGCGAGTCGAGCAAGTTGTTCCGGTGTGCTCAGCAGGTGGTTCAGGCAGGTCCGGCAGGTGTTTCTGGTCTGTCCAGTACGTGGTGCCGGCATGTCCGGCACGTGCTTCCAGTATGTTTGAGAGGTGGTTCCTACCTTCCCGGCGGGAGATTCCGGAGCGTCCGCCATGTGATTCTGGCCTACCTGGCAGGGGATTTTGGCGTCTCTGGCTGGTGGTTCCGGCAAGTCGAAGAGGAGGTTCCGGCGTGCTCGGCAGGTGCATCCGGTGTCTCTGGCACGTCATTCTGGCACGTTCGAGAGGTGGTTCCGGCATGCCTGACAGGTGATTCCGGAGTGTCCGACAAGGGGTTCTGGCACGTCTGAGAGGTGGTTCCGGCATACCCTGCAGGTGATTCTGGCTTGTCTGCCGAGTGGTGCTGGCGTAGCCATCAGGTGATTTTGGCGTGTCCAGCAGGTGGCTCCAGCGAGTAGAGCAGGTTGTTCCAGCGTACTCAGCAGGTGGTTCAGGCGGGTCTGGCAGGTGGTTCCGGTCTCTCTAGTAGGTGGTTCCGGCGTGTCCGGCACGTGCTTCTGGCACGTCTGAGAGCTGGTTCCGGCATGCCCGGCGGGTGATTCCATAGAGTCCGCCACGTGGTTCTGGCCTAGCTGACAGGTGATTTTGGCGTCCCCGGCAGGTGGTTACAGCGAGTTGAGCAGGAGGTTCCGGCATGCTCGGCAGTTGCATCCGGTGTCTCTGGCACGTGGTTCTGGCACGTCTGACATTTGGTTGCATCATGTCTGGCAGGTGATTCCGGAGTGTCCGGCAAGAGGTTCTGGTGTAGCCGGCAGGTGATTTTGGCATGTCCGGCAGGTGTTTCTGGCGAGCTGTTCAGGTGGTTCCGGTGTTCTTGGCAGGTGATTCTGGCGTGTCCAGCAGGTGGTTCCGGTCTGTCCGGTAATGGGTTCCGTCATGTGCCGCACGTGGTTCTGGCACGTCTGAGAGGTGGTTCCCGCATGCCCGGCAGGTGCTCCAGGAGAGTCCTACAAGTGGTTCTGGCCTAGCCCGCAGGTGATTTTGGCGTGTCCGGCAGGTGGTTCCGGCATGCTCGGCAGGTGGTTCAGGCATGTCTGGTAGGTGGTTCCGGTCTGTCCGCGAGGTGGTTCCGGCGTGTCAGGCACGTGGTTCCGGCATGTGTGACAGGTGGTTCTGGCATGTCCGGCAGGTGATTCTGGATTGTCCACCAAGTGGCTCTGGTGTAACCAGCAGGTGATTCCGGAGTGTACGGCAAGTGGTTCTGGCATAGCTGGCTGGTGATTTTGGGGTGTCCAGCAGGTGGCTCCAGCGAGTCGAGCAAGTTGTTCCGGTGTGCTCAGCAGGTGGTTCAGGCAGGTCCGGCAGGTGTTTCTGGTCTGTCCAGTACGTGGTGCCGGCATGTCCGGCACGTGCTTCCAGTATGTTTGAGAGGTGGTTCCTACCTTCCCGGCGGGAGATTCCGGAGCGTCCGCCATGTGATTCTGGCCTACCTGGCAGGGGATTTTGGCGTCTCTGGCTGGTGGTTCCGGCGAGTCGAAGAGGAGGTTCCGGCGTGCTCGGCAGGTGCATCCGGTGTCTCTGACACGTCATTCTGGCACGTTCGAGAGGTGGTTCCGGCATGCCTGACAGGTGATTCCGGAGTGTCCGACAAGGGGTTCTGGCACGTCTGAGAGGTGGTTCCGGCATACCCTGCAGGTGATTCTGGCTTGTCTGCCGAGTGGTGCTGGCGTAGCCATCAGGTGATTTTGGCGTGTCCAGCAGGTGGCTCCAGCGAGTAGAGCAGGTTGTTCCAGCGTACTCAGCAGGTGGTTCAGGCGGGTCTGGCAGGTGGTTCCGGTCTCTCTAGTAGGTGGTTCCGGCGTGTCCGGCACGTGCTTCTGGCACGTCTGAGAGCTGGTTCCGGCATGCCCGGCGGGTGATTCCATAGAGTCCGCCACGTGGTTCTGGCCTAGCTGACAGGTGATTTTGGCGTCCCCGGCAGGTGGTTACAGCGAGTTGAGCAGGAGGTTCCGGCATGCTCGGCAGTTGCATCCGGTGTCTCTGGCACGTGGTTCTGGCACGTCTGACATTTGGTTGCATCATGTCTGGCAGGTGATTCCGGAGTGTCTGGCAAGAGGTTCTGGTGTAGCCGGCAGGTGATTTTGGCATGTCCGGCAGGTGTTTCTGGCGAGCTGTTCAGGTGGTTCCGGTGTTCTTGGCAGGTGATTCTGGCGTGTCCAGCAGGTGGTTCCGGTCTGTCCGGTAATGGGTTCCGTCATGTGCCGCACGTGGTTCTGGCACGTCTGAGAGGTGGTTCCCGCATGCCCGGCAGGTGCTCCAGGAGAGTCCTACAAGTGGTTCTGGCCTAGCCCGCAGGTGATTTTGGCGTGTCCGGCAGGTGGTTCTGGCATGCTCGGCAGGTGGTTCAGGCATGTCTGGTAGGTGGTTCCGGTCTGTCCGCGAGGTGGTTCCGGCGTGTCAGGCACGTGGTTCCGGCATGTGTGACAGGTGGTTCTGGCATGTCCGGCAGGTGATTCTGGATTGTCCACCAAGTGGCTCTGGTGTAACCAGCAGGTGATTCCGGAGTGTACGGCAAGTGGTTCTGGCATAGCTGGCTGGTGATTTTGGGGTGTCCAGCAGGTGGCTCCAGCGAGTCGAGCAAGTTGTTCCGGTGTGCTCAGCAGGTGGTTCAGGCAGGTCCGGCAGGTGTTTCTGGTCTGTCCAGTACGTGGTGCCGGCATGTCCGGCACGTGCTTCCAGTATGTTTGAGAGGTGGTTCCTACCTTCCCGGCGGGAGATTCCGGAGCGTCCGCCATGTGATTCTGGCCTACCTGGCAGGGGATTTTGGCGTCTCTGGCTGGTGGTTCCGGCGAGTCGAAGAGGAGGTTCCGGCGTGCTCGGCAGGTGCATCCGGTGTCTCTGGCACGTCATTCTGGCACGTTCGAGAGGTGGTTCCGGCATGCCTGACAGGTGATTCCGGAGTGTCCGACAAGGGGTTCTGGCACGTCTGAGAGGTGGTTCCGGCATACCCTGCAGGTGATTCTGGCTTGTCTGCCGAGTGGTGCTGGCGTAGCCATCAGGTGATTTTGGCGTGTCCAGCAGGTGGCTCCAGCGAGTAGAGCAGGTTGTTCCAGCGTACTCAGCAGGTGGTTCAGGCGGGTCTGGCAGGTGGTTCCGGTCTCTCTAGTAGGTGGTTCCGGCGTGTCCGGCACGTGCTTCTGGCACGTCTGAGAGCTGGTTCCGGCATGCCCGGCGGGTGATTCCATAGAGTCCGCCACGTGGTTCTGGCCTAGCTGACAGGTGATTTTGGCGTCCCCGGCAGGTGGTTACAGCGAGTTGAGCAGGAGGTTCCGGCATGCTCGGCAGTTGCATCCGGTGTCTCTGGCACGTGGTTCTGGCACGTCTGACATTTGGTTGCATCATGTCTGGCAGGTGATTCCGGAGTGTCCGGCAAGAGGTTCTGGTGTAGCCGGCAGGTGATTTTGGCATGTCCGGCAGGTGTTTCTGGCGAGCTGTTCAGGTGGTTCCGGTGTTCTTGGCAGGTGATTCTGGCGTGTCCGGCAGGTGGTTCCGGTCTGTCCGGTAATGGGTTCCGTCATGTGCCGCACGTGGTTCTGGCACGTCTGAGAGGTGGTTCCCGCATGCCCGGCAGGTGCTCCAGGAGAGTCCTACAAGTGGTTCTGGCCTAGCCCGCAGGTGATTTTGGCGTGTCCGGCAGGTGGTTCCGGCATGTCTGGTAGGTGGTTCCGGTCTGTCCGCGAGGTGGTTCCGGCGTGTCAGGCACGTGGTTCCGGCATGTGTGACAGGTGGTTCTGGCATGTCCGGCAGGTGATTCTGGATTGTCCACCAAGTGGCTCTGGTGTAACCAGCAGGTGATTCCGGAGTGTACGGCAAGTGGTTCTGGCATAGCTGGCTGGTGATTTTGGGGTGTCCAGCAGGTGGCTCCAGCGAGTCGAGCAAGTTGTTCCGGTGTGCTCAGCAGGTGGTTCAGGCAGGTCCGGCAGGTGTTTCTGGTCTGTCCAGTACGTGGTGCCGGCATGTCCGGCACGTGCTTCCAGTATGTTTGAGAGGTGGTTCCTACCTTCCCGGCGGGAGATTCCGGAGCGTCCGCCATGTGATTCTGGCCTACCTGGCAGGGGATTTTGGCGTCTCTGGCTGGTGGTTCCGGCGAGTCGAAGAGGAGGTTCCGGCGTGCTCGGCAGGTGCATCCGGTGTCTCTGGCACGTCATTCTGGCACGTTCGAGAGGTGGTTCCGGCATGCCTGACAGGTGATTCCGGAGTGTCCGACAAGGGGTTCTGGCACGTCTGAGAGGTGGTTCCGGCATACCCTGCAGGTGATTCTGGCTTGTCTGCCGAGTGGTGCTGGCGTAGCCATCAGGTGATTTTGGCGTGTCCAGCAGGTGGCTCCAGCGAGTAGAGCAGGTTGTTCCAGCGTACTCAGCAGGTGGTTCAGGCGGGTCTGGCAGGTGGTTCCGGTCTCTCTAGTAGGTGGTTCCGGCGTGTCCGGCACGTGCTTCTGGCACGTCTGAGAGCTGGTTCCGGCATGCCCGGCGGGTGATTCCATAGAGTCCGCCACGTGGTTCTGGCCTAGCTGACAGGTGATTTTGGTGTCCCCGGCAGGTGGTTACAGCGAGTTGAGCAGGAGGTTCCGGCATGCTCGGCAGTTGCATCCGGTGTCTCTGGCACGTGGTTCTGGCACGTCTGACATTTGGTTGCATCATGTCTGGCAGGTGATTCCGGAGTGTCCGGCAAGAGGTTCTGGTGTAGCCGGCAGGTGATTTTGGCATGTCCGGCAGGTGTTTCTGGCGAGCTGTTCAGGTGGTTCCGGTGTTCTTGGCAGGTGATTCTGGCGTGTCCGGCAGGTGGTTCCGGTCTGTCCGGTAATGGGTTCCGTCATGTGCCGCACGTGGTTCTGGCACGTCTGAGAGGTGGTTCCCGCATGCCCGGCAGGTGCTCCAGGAGAGTCCTACAAGTGGTTCTGGCCTAGCCCGCAGGTGATTTTGGCGTGTCCGGCAGGTGGTTCCGGCATGCTCGGCAGGTGGTTCAGGCATGTCTGGTAGGTGGTTCCGGTCTGTCCGCGAGGTGGTTCCGGCGTGTCAGGCACGTGGTTCCGGCATGTGTGACAGGTGGTTCTGGCATGTCCGGCAGGTGATTCTGGATTGTCCACCAAGTGGCTCTGGTGTAACCAGCAGGTGATTCCGGAGTGTACGGCAAGTGGTTCTGGCATAGCTGGCTGGTGATTTTGGGGTGTCCAGCAGGTGGCTCCAGCGAGTCGAGCAAGTTGTTCCGGTGTGCTCAGCAGGTGGTTCAGGCAGGTCCGGCAGGTGTTTCTGGTCTGTCCAGTACGTGGTGCCGGCATGTCCGGCACGTGCTTCCAGTATGTTTGAGAGGTGGTTCCTACCTTCCCGGCGGGAGATTCCGGAGCGTCCGCCATGTGATTCTGGCCTACCTGGCAGGGGATTTTGGCGTCTCTGGCTGGTGGTTCCGGCGAGTCGAAGAGGAGGTTCCGGCGTGCTCGGCAGGTGCATCCGGTGTCTCTGGCACGTCATTCTGGCACGTTCGAGAGGTGGTTCCGGCATGCCTGACAGGTGATTCCGGAGTGTCCGACAAGGGGTTCTGGCACGTCTGAGAGGTGGTTCCGGCATACCCTGCAGGTGATTCTGGCTTGTCTGCCGAGTGGTGCTGGCGTAGCCATCAGGTGATTTTGGCGTGTCCAGCAGGTGGCTCCAGCGAGTAGAGCAGGTTGTTCCAGCGTACTCAGCAGGTGGTTCAGGCGGGTCTGGCAGGTGGTTCCGGTCTCTCTAGTAGGTGGTTCCGGCGTGTCCGGCACGTGCTTCTGGCACGTCTGAGAGCTGGTTCCGGCATGCCCGGCGGGTGATTCCATAGAGTCCGCCACGTGGTTCTGGCCTAGCTGACAGGTGATTTTGGCGTCCCCGGCAGGTGGTTACAGCGAGTTGAGCAGGAGGTTCCGGCATGCTCGGCAGTTGCATCCGGTGTCTCTGGCACGTGGTTCTGGCACGTCTGACATTTGGTTGCATCATGTCTGGCAGGTGATTCCGGAGTGTCCGGCAAGAGGTTCTGGTGTAGCCGGCAGGTGATTTTGGCATGTCCGGCAGGTGTTTCTGGCGAGCTGTTCAGGTGGTTCCGGTGTTCTTGGCAGGTGATTCTGGCGTGTCCGGCAGGTGGTTCCGGTCTGTCCGGTAATGGGTTCCGTCATGTGCCGCACGTGGTTCTGGCACGTCTGAGAGGTGGTTCCCGCATGCCCGGCAGGTGCTCCAGGAGAGTCCTACAAGTGGTTCTGGCCTAGCCCGCAGGTGATTTTGGCGTGTCCGGCAGGTGGTTCCGGCATGCTCGGCAGGTGGTTCAGGCATGTCTGGTAGGTGGTTCCGGTCTGTCCGCGAGGTGGTTCCGGCGTGTCAGGCACGTGGTTCCGGCATGTGTGACAGGTGGTTCTGGCATGTCCGGCAGGTGATTCTGGATTGTCCACCAAGTGGCTCTGGTGTAACCAGCAGGTGATTCCGGAGTGTACGGCAAGTGGTTCTGGCATAGCTGGCTGGTGATTTTGGGGTGTCCAGCAGGTGGCTCCAGCGAGTCGAGCAAGTTGTTCCGGTGTGCTCAGCAGGTGGTTCAGGCAGGTCCGGCAGGTGTTTCTGGTCTGTCCAGTACGTGGTGCCGGCATGTCCGGCACGTGCTTCCAGTATGTTTGAGAGGTGGTTCCTACCTTCCCGGCGGGAGATTCCGGAGCGTCCGCCATGTGATTCTGGCCTACCTGGCAGGGGATTTTGGCGTCTCTGGCTGGTGGTTCCGGCGAGTCGAAGAGGAGGTTCCGGCGTGCTCGGCAGGTGCATCCGGTGTCTCTGGCACGTCATTCTGGCACGTTCGAGAGGTGGTTCCGGCATGCCTGACAGGTGATTCCGGAGTGTCCGACAAGGGGTTCTGGCACGTCTGAGAGGTGGTTCCGGCATACCCTGCAGGTGATTCTGGCTTGTCTGCCGAGTGGTGCTGGCGTAGCCATCAGGTGATTTTGGCGTGTCCAGCAGGTGGCTCCAGCGAGTAGAGCAGGTTGTTCCAGCGTACTCAGCAGGTGGTTCAGGCGGGTCTGGCAGGTGGTTCCGGTCTCTCTAGTAGGTGGTTCCGGCGTGTCCGGCACGTGCTTCTGGCACGTCTGAGAGCTGGTTCCGGCATGCCCGGCGGGTGATTCCATAGAGTCCGCCACGTGGTTCTGGCCTAGCTGACAGGTGATTTTGGCGTCCCCGGCAGGTGGTTACAGCGAGTTGAGCAGGAGGTTCCGGCATGCTCGGCAGTTGCATCCGGTGTCTCTGGCACGTGGTTCTGGCACGTCTGACATTTGGTTGCATCATGTCTGGCAGGTGATTCCGGAGTGTCCGGCAAGAGGTTCTGGTGTAGCCGGCAGGTGATTTTGGCATGTCCGGCAGGTGTTTCTGGCGAGCTGTTCAGGTGGTTCCGGTGTTCTTGGCAGGTGATTCTGGCGTGTCCGGCAGGTGGTTCCGGTCTGTCCGGTAATGGGTTCCGTCATGTGCCGCACGTGGTTCTGGCACGTCTGAGAGGTGGTTCCCGCATGCCCGGCAGGTGCTCCAGGAGAGTCCTACAAGTGGTTCTGGCCTAGCCCGCAGGTGATTTTGGCGTGTCCGGCAGGTGGTTCCGGCATGCTCGGCAGGTGGTTCAGGCATGTCTGGTAGGTGGTTCCGGTCTGTCCGCGAGGTGGTTCCGGCGTGTCAGGCACGTGGTTCCGGCATGTGTGACAGGTGGTTCTGGCATGTCCGGCAGGTGATTCTGGATTGTCCACCAAGTGGCTCTGGTGTAACCAGCAGGTGATTCCGGAGTGTACGGCAAGTGGTTCTGGCATAGCTGGCTGGTGATTTTGGGGTGTCCAGCAGGTGGCTCCAGCGAGTCGAGCAAGTTGTTCCGGTGTGCTCAGCAGGTGGTTCAGGCAGGTCCGGCAGGTGTTTCTGGTCTGTCCAGTACGTGGTGCCGGCATGTCCGGCACGTGCTTCCAGTATGTTTGAGAGGTGGTTCCTACCTTCCCGGCGGGAGATTCCGGAGCGTCCGCCATGTGATTCTGGCCTACCTGGCAGGGGATTTTGGCGTCTCTGGCTGGTGGTTCCGGCGAGTCGAAGAGGAGGTTCCGGCGTGCTCGGCAGGTGCATCCGGTGTCTCTGGCACGTCATTCTGGCACGTTCGAGAGGTGGTTCCGGCATGCCTGACAGGTGATTCCGGAGTGTCCGACAAGGGGTTCTGGCACGTCTGAGAGGTGGTTCCGGCATACCCTGCAGGTGATTCTGGCTTGTCTGCCGAGTGGTGCTGGCGTAGCCATCAGGTGATTTTGGCGTGTCCAGCAGGTGGCTCCAGCGAGTAGAGCAGGTTGTTCCAGCGTACTCAGCAGGTGGTTCAGGCGGGTCTGGCAGGTGGTTCCGGTCTCTCTAGTAGGTGGTTCCGGCGTGTCCGGCACGTGCTTCTGGCACGTCTGAGAGCTGGTTCCGGCATGCCCGGCGGGTGATTCCATAGAGTCCGCCACGTGGTTCTGGCCTAGCTGACAGGTGATTTTGGCGTCCCCGGCAGGTGGTTACAGCGAGTTGAGCAGGAGGTTCCGGCATGCTCGGCAGTTGCATCCGGTGTCTCTGGCACGTGGTTCTGGCACGTCTGACATTTGGTTGCATCATGTCTGGCAGGTGATTCCGGAGTGTCCGGCAAGAGGTTCTGGTGTAGCCGGCAGGTGATTTTGGCATGTCCGGCAGGTGTTTCTGGCGAGCTGTTCAGGTGGTTCCGGTGTTCTTGGCAGGTGATTCTGGCGTGTCCAGCAGGTGGTTCCGGTCTGTCCGGTAATGGGTTCCGTCATGTGCCGCACGTGGTTCTGGCACGTCTGAGAGGTGGTTCCCGCATGCCCGGCAGGTGCTCCAGGAGAGTCCTACAAGTGGTTCTGGCCTAGCCCGCAGGTGATTTTGGCGTGTCCGGCAGGTGGTTCCGGCATGCTCGGCAGGTGGTTCAGGCATGTCTGGTAGGTGGTTCCGGTCTGTCCGCGAGGTGGTTCCGGCGTGTCAGGCACGTGGTTCCGGCATGTGTGACAGGTGGTTCTGGCATGTCCGGCAGGTGATTCTGGATTGTCCACCAAGTGGCTCTGGTGTAACCAGCAGGTGATTCCGGAGTGTACGGCAAGTGGTTCTGGCATAGCTGGCTGGTGATTTTGGGGTGTCCAGCAGGTGGCTCCAGCGAGTCGAGCAAGTTGTTCCGGTGTGCTCAGCAGGTGGTTCAGGCAGGTCCGGCAGGTGTTTCTGGTCTGTCCAGTACGTGGTGCCGGCATGTCCGGCACGTGCTTCCAGTATGTTTGAGAGGTGGTTCCTACCTTCCCGGCGGGAGATTCCGGAGCGTCCGCCATGTGATTCTGGCCTACCTGGCAGGGGATTTTGGCGTCTCTGGCTGGTGGTTCCGGCGAGTCGAAGAGGAGGTTCCGGCGTGCTCGGCAGGTGCATCCGGTGTCTCTGGCACGTCATTCTGGCACGTTCGAGAGGTGGTTCCGGCATGCCTGACAGGTGATTCCGGAGTGTCCGACAAGGGGTTCTGGCACGTCTGAGAGGTGGTTCCGGCATACCCTGCAGGTGATTCTGGCTTGTCTGCCGAGTGGTGCTGGCGTAGCCATCAGGTGATTTTGGCGTGTCCAGCAGGTGGCTCCAGCGAGTAGAGCAGGTTGTTCCAGCGTACTCAGCAGGTGGTTCAGGCGGGTCTGGCAGGTGGTTCCGGTCTCTCTAGTAGGTGGTTCCGGCGTGTCCGGCACGTGCTTCTGGCACGTCTGAGAGCTGGTTCCGGCATGCCCGGCGGGTGATTCCATAGAGTCCGCCACGTGGTTCTGGCCTAGCTGACAGGTGATTTTGGCGTCCCCGGCAGGTGGTTACAGCGAGTTGAGCAGGAGGTTCCGGCATGCTCGGCAGTTGCATCCGGTGTCTCTGGCACATGGTTCTGGCACGTCTGACATTTGGTTGCATCATGTCTGGCAGGTGATTCCGGAGTGTCCGGCAAGAGGTTCTGGTGTAGCCGGCAGGTGATTTTGGCATGTCCGGCAGGTGTTTCTGGCGAGCTGTTCAGGTGGTTCCGGTGTTCTTGGCAGGTGATTCTGGCGTGTCCGGCAGGTGGTTCCGGTCTGTCCGGTAATGGGTTCCGTCATGTGCCGCACGTGGTTCTGGCACGTCTGAGAGGTGGTTCCCGCATGCCCGGCAGGTGCTCCAGGAGAGTCCTACAAGTGGTTCTGGCCTAGCCCGCAGGTGATTTTGGCGTGTCCGGCAGGTGGTTCCGGCATGTCTGGTAGGTGGTTCCGGTCTGTCCGCGAGGTGGTTCCGGCGTGTCAGGCACGTGGTTCCGGCATGTGTGACAGGTGGGTCTGGCATGTCCGGCAGGTGATTCTGGATTGTCCACCAAGTGGCTCTGGTGTAACCAGCAGGTGATTCCGGAGTGTACGGCAAGTGGTTCTGGCATAGCTGGCTGGTGATTTTGGGGTGTCCAGCAGGTGGCTCCAGCGAGTCGAGCAAGTTGTTCCGGTGTGCTCAGCAGGTGGTTCAGGCAGGTCCGGCAGGTGTTTCTGGTCTGTCCAGTACGTGGTGCCGGCATGTCCGGCACGTGCTTCCAGTATGTTTGAGAGGTGGTTCCTACCTTCCCGGCGGGAGATTCCGGAGCGTCCGCCATGTGATTCTGGCCTACCTGGCAGGGGATTTTGGCGTCTCTGGCTGGTGGTTCCGGCGAGTCGAAGAGGAGGTTCCGGCGTGCTCGGCAGGTGCATCCGGTGTCTCTGGCACGTCATTCTGGCACGTTCGAGAGGTGGTTCCGGCATGCCTGACAGGTGATTCCGGAGTGTCCGACAAGGGGTTCTGGCACGTCTGAGAGGTGGTTCCGGCATACCCTGCAGGTGATTCTGGCTTGTCTGCCGAGTGGTGCTGGCGTAGCCATCAGGTGATTTTGGCGTGTCCAGCAGGTGGCTCCAGCGAGTAGAGCAGGTTGTTCCAGCGTACTCAGCAGGTGGTTCAGGCGGGTCTGGCAGGTGGTTCCGGTCTCTCTAGTAGGTGGTTCCGGCGTGTCCGGCACGTGCTTCTGGCACGTCTGAGAGCTGGTTCCGGCATGCCCGGCGGGTGATTCCATAGAGTCCGCCACGTGGTTCTGGCCTAGCTGACAGGTGATTTTGGCGTCCCCGGCAGGTGGTTACAGCGAGTTGAGCAGGAGGTTCCGGCATGCTCGGCAGTTGCATCCGGTGTCTCTGGCACATGGTTCTGGCACGTCTGACATTTGGTTGCATCATGTCTGGCAGGTGATTCCGGAGTGTCCGGCAAGAGGTTCTGGTGTAGCCGGCAGGTGATTTTGGCATGTCCGGCAGGTGTTTCTGGCGAGCTGTTCAGGTGGTTCCGGTGTTCTTGGCAGGTGATTCTGGCGTGTCCGGCAGGTGGTTCCGGTCTGTCCGGTAATGGGTTCCGTCATGTGCCGCACGTGGTTCTGGCACGTCTGAGAGGTGGTTCCCGCATGCCCGGCAGGTGCTCCAGGAGAGTCCTACAAGTGGTTCTGGCCTAGCCCGCAGGTGATTTTGGCGTGTCCGGCAGGTGGTTCCGGCATGTCTGGTAGGTGGTTCCGGTCTGTCCGCGAGGTGGTTCCGGCGTGTCAGGCACGTGGTTCCGGCATGTGTGACAGGTGGTTCTGGCATGTCCGGCAGGTGATTCTGGATTGTCCACCAAGTGGCTCTGGTGTAACCAGCAGGTGATTCCGGAGTGTACGGCAAGTGGTTCTGGCATAGCTGGCTGGTGATTTTGGGGTGTCCAGCAGGTGGCTCCAGCGAGTCGAGCAAGTTGTTCCGGTGTGCTCAGCAGGTGGTTCAGGCAGGTCCGGCAGGTGTTTCTGGTCTGTCCAGTACGTGGTGCCGGCATGTCCGGCACGTGCTTCCAGTATGTTTGAGAGGTGGTTCCTACCTTCCCGGCGGGAGATTCCGGAGCGTCCGCCATGTGATTCTGGCCTACCTGGCAGGGGATTTTGGCGTCTCTGGCTGGTGGTTCCGGCGAGTCGAAGAGGAGGTTCCGGCGTGCTCGGCAGGTGCATCCGGTGTCTCTGGCACGTCATTCTGGCACGTTCGAGAGGTGGTTCCGGCATGCCTGACAGGTGATTCCGGAGTGTCCGACAAGGGGTTCTGGCACGTCTGAGAGGTGGTTCCGGCATACCCTGCAGGTGATTCTGGCTTGTCTGCCGAGTGGTGCTGGCGTAGCCATCAGGTGATTTTGGCGTGTCCAGCAGGTGGCTCCAGCGAGTAGAGCAGGTTGTTCCAGCGTACTCAGCAGGTGGTTCAGGCGGGTCTGGCAGGTGGTTCCGGTCTCTCTAGTAGGTGGTTCCGGCGTGTCCGGCACGTGCTTCTGGCACGTCTGAGAGCTGGTTCCGGCATGCCCGGCGGGTGATTCCATAGAGTCCGCCACGTGGTTCTGGCCTAGCTGACAGGTGATTTTGGCGTCCCCGGCAGGTGGTTACAGCGAGTTGAGCAGGAGGTTCCGGCATGCTCGGCAGTTGCATCCGGTGTCTCTGGCACGTGGTTCTGGCACGTCTGACATTTGGTTGCATCATGTCTGGCAGGTGATTCCGGAGTGTCCGGCAAGAGGTTCTGGTGTAGCCGGCAGGTGATTTTGGCATGTCCGGCAGGTGTTTCTGGCGAGCTGTTCAGGTGGTTCCGGTGTTCTTGGCAGGTGATTCTGGCGTGTCCGGCAGGTGGTTCCGGTCTGTCCGGTAATGGGTTCCGTCATGTGCCGCACGTGGTTCTGGCACGTCTGAGAGGTGGTTCCCGCATGCCCGGCAGGTGCTCCAGGAGAGTCCTACAAGTGGTTCTGGCCTAGCCCGCAGGTGATTTTGGCGTGTCCGGCAGGTGGTTCCGGCATGCTCGGCAGGTGGTTCAGGCATGTCTGGTAGGTGGTTCCGGTCTGTCCGCGAGGTGGTTCCGGCGTGTCAGGCACGTGGTTCCGGCATGTGTGACAGGTGGTTCTGGCATGTCCGGCAGGTGATTCTGGATTGTCCACCAAGTGGCTCTGGTGTAACCAGCAGGTGATTCCGGAGTGTACGGCAAGTGGTTCTGGCATAGCTGGCTGGTGATTTTGGGGTGTCCAGCAGGTGGCTCCAGCGAGTCGAGCAAGTTGTTCCGGTGTGCTCAGCAGGTGGTTCAGGCAGGTCCGGCAGGTGTTTCTGGTCTGTCCAGTACGTGGTGCCGGCATGTCCGGCACGTGCTTCCAGTATGTTTGAGAGGTGGTTCCTACCTTCCCGGCGGGAGATTCCGGAGCGTCCGCCATGTGATTCTGGCCTACCTGGCAGGGGATTTTGGCGTCTCTGGCTGGTGGTTCCGGCGAGTCGAAGAGGAGGTTCCGGCGTGCTCGGCAGGTGCATCCGGTGTCTCTGGCACGTCATTCTGGCACGTTCGAGAGGTGGTTCCGGCATGCCTGACAGGTGATTCCGGAGTGTCCGACAAGGGGTTCTGGCACGTCTGAGAGGTGGTTCCGGCATACCCTGCAGGTGATTCTGGCTTGTCTGCCGAGTGGTGCTGGCGTAGCCATCAGGTGATTTTGGCGTGTCCAGCAGGTGGCTCCAGCGAGTAGAGCAGGTTGTTCCAGCGTACTCAGCAGGTGGTTCAGGCGGGTCTGGCAGGTGGTTCCGGTCTCTCTAGTAGGTGGTTCCGGCGTGTCCGGCACGTGCTTCTGGCACGTCTGAGAGCTGGTTCCGGCATGCCCGGCGGGTGATTCCATAGAGTCCGCCACGTGGTTCTGGCCTAGCTGACAGGTGATTTTGGCGTCCCCGGCAGGTGGTTACAGCGAGTTGAGCAGGAGGTTCCGGCATGCTCGGCAGTTGCATCCGGTGTCTCTGGCACGTGGTTCTGGCACGTCTGACATTTGGTTGCATCATGTCTGGCAGGTGATTCCGGAGTGTCCGGCAAGAGGTTCTGGTGTAGCCGGCAGGTGATTTTGGCATGTCCGGCAGGTGTTTCTGGCGAGCTGTTCAGGTGGTTCCGGTGTTCTTGGCAGGTGATTCTGGCGTGTCCAGCAGGTGGTTCCGGTCTGTCCGGTAATGGGTTCCGTCATGTGCCGCACGTGGTTCTGGCACGTCTGAGAGGTGGTTCCCGCATGCCCGGCAGGTGCTCCAGGAGAGTCCTACAAGTGGTTCTGGCCTAGCCCGCAGGTGATTTTGGCGTGTCCGGCAGGTGGTTCCGGCATGCTCGGCAGGTGGTTCAGGCATGTCTGGTAGGTGGTTCCGGTCTGTCCGCGAGGTGGTTCCGGCGTGTCAGGCACGTGGTTCCGGCATGTGTGACAGGTGGTTCTGGCATGTCCGGCAGGTGATTCTGGATTGTCCACCAAGTGGCTCTGGTGTAACCAGCAGGTGATTCCGGAGTGTACGGCAAGTGGTTCTGGCATAGCTGGCTGGTGATTTTGGGGTGTCCAGCAGGTGGCTCCAGCGAGTCGAGCAAGTTGTTCCGGTGTGCTCAGCAGGTGGTTCAGGCAGGTCCGGCAGGTGTTTCTGGTCTGTCCAGTACGTGGTGCCGGCATGTCCGGCACGTGCTTCCAGTATGTTTGAGAGGTGGTTCCTACCTTCCCGGCGGGAGATTCCGGAGCGTCCGCCATGTGATTCTGGCCTACCTGGCAGGGGATTTTGGCGTCTCTGGCTGGTGGTTCCGGCGAGTCGAAGAGGAGGTTCCGGCGTGCTCGGCAGGTGCATCCGGTGTCTCTGGCACGTCATTCTGGCACGTTCGAGAGGTGGTTCCGGCATGCCTGACAGGTGATTCCGGAGTGTCCGACAAGGGGTTCTGGCACGTCTGAGAGGTGGTTCCGGCATACCCTGCAGGTGATTCTGGCTTGTCTGCCGAGTGGTGCTGGCGTAGCCATCAGGTGATTTTGGCGTGTCCAGCAGGTGGCTCCAGCGAGTAGAGCAGGTTGTTCCAGCGTACTCAGCAGGTGGTTCAGGCGGGTCTGGCAGGTGGTTCCGGTCTCTCTAGTAGGTGGTTCCGGCGTGTCCGGCACGTGCTTCTGGCACGTCTGAGAGCTGGTTCCGGCATGCCCGGCGGGTGATTCCATAGAGTCCGCCACGTGGTTCTGGCCTAGCTGACAGGTGATTTTGGCGTCCCCGGCAGGTGGTTACAGCGAGTTGAGCAGGAGGTTCCGGCATGCTCGGCAGTTGCATCCGGTGTCTCTGGCACGTGGTTCTGGCACGTCTGACATTTGGTTGCATCATGTCTGGCAGGTGATTCCGGAGTGTCCGGCAAGAGGTTCTGGTGTAGCCGGCAGGTGATTTTGGCATGTCCGGCAGGTGTTTCTGGCGAGCTGTTCAGGTGGTTCCGGTGTTCTTGGCAGGTGATTCTGGCGTGTCCGGCAGGTGGTTCCGGTCTGTCCGGTAATGGGTTCCGTCATGTGCCGCACGTGGTTCTGGCACGTCTGAGAGGTGGTTCCCGCATGCCCGGCAGGTGCTCCAGGAGAGTCCTACAAGTGGTTCTGGCCTAGCCCGCAGGTGATTTTGGCGTGTCCGGCAGGTGGTTCCGGCATGTCTGGTAGGTGGTTCCGGTCTGTCCGCGAGGTGGTTCCGGCGTGTCAGGCACGTGGTTCCGGCATGTGTGACAGGTGGTTCTGGCATGTCCGGCAGGTGATTCTGGATTGTCCACCAAGTGGCTCTGGTGTAACCAGCAGGTGATTCCGGAGTGTACGGCAAGTGGTTCTGGCATAGCTGGCTGGTGATTTTGGGGTGTCCAGCAGGTGGCTCCAGCGAGTCGAGCAAGTTGTTCCGGTGTGCTCAGCAGGTGGTTCAGGCAGGTCCGGCAGGTGTTTCTGGTCTGTCCAGTACGTGGTGCCGGCATGTCCGGCACGTGCTTCCAGTATGTTTGAGAGGTGGTTCCTACCTTCCCGGCGGGAGATTCCGGAGCGTCCGCCATGTGATTCTGGCCTACCTGGCAGGGGATTTTGGCGTCTCTGGCTGGTGGTTCCGGCGAGTCGAAGAGGAGGTTCCGGCGTGCTCGGCAGGTGCATCCGGTGTCTCTGGCACGTCATTCTGGCACGTTCGAGAGGTGGTTCCGGCATGCCTGACAGGTGATTCCGGAGTGTCCGACAAGGGGTTCTGGCACGTCTGAGAGGTGGTTCCGGCATACCCTGCAGGTGATTCTGGCTTGTCTGCCGAGTGGTGCTGGCGTAGCCATCAGGTGATTTTGGCGTGTCCAGCAGGTGGCTCCAGCGAGTAGAGCAGGTTGTTCCAGCGTACTCAGCAGGTGGTTCAGGCGGGTCTGGCAGGTGGTTCCGGTCTCTCTAGTAGGTGGTTCCGGCGTGTCCGGCACGTGCTTCTGGCACGTCTGAGAGCTGGTTCCGGCATGCCCGGCGGGTGATTCCATAGAGTCCGCCACGTGGTTCTGGCCTAGCTGACAGGTGATTTTGGCGTCCCCGGCAGGTGGTTACAGCGAGTTGAGCAGGAGGTTCCGGCATGCTCGGCAGTTGCATCCGGTGTCTCTGGCACATGGTTCTGGCACGTCTGACATTTGGTTGCATCATGTCTGGCAGGTGATTCCGGAGTGTCCGGCAAGAGGTTCTGGTGTAGCCGGCAGGTGATTTTGGCATGTCCGGCAGGTGTTTCTGGCGAGCTGTTCAGGTGGTTCCGGTGTTCTTGGCAGGTGATTCTGGCGTGTCCGGCAGGTGGTTCCGGTCTGTCCGGTAATGGGTTCCGTCATGTGCCGCACGTGGTTCTGGCACGTCTGAGAGGTGGTTCCCGCATGCCCGGCAGGTGCTCCAGGAGAGTCCTACAAGTGGTTCTGGCCTAGCCCGCAGGTGATTTTGGCGTGTCCGGCAGGTGGTTCCGGCATGTCTGGTAGGTGGTTCCGGTCTGTCCGCGAGGTGGTTCCGGCGTGTCAGGCACGTGGTTCCGGCATGTGTGACAGGTGGTTCTGGCATGTCCGGCAGGTGATTCTGGATTGTCCACCAAGTGGCTCTGGTGTAACCAGCAGGTGATTCCGGAGTGTACGGCAAGTGGTTCTGGCATAGCTGGCTGGTGATTTTGGGGTGTCCAGCAGGTGGCTCCAGCGAGTCGAGCAAGTTGTTCCGGTGTGCTCAGCAGGTGGTTCAGGCAGGTCCGGCAGGTGTTTCTGGTCTGTCCAGTACGTGGTGCCGGCATGTCCGGCACGTGCTTCCAGTATGTTTGAGAGGTGGTTCCTACCTTCCCGGCGGGAGATTCCGGAGCGTCCGCCATGTGATTCTGGCCTACCTGGCAGGGGATTTTGGCGTCTCTGGCTGGTGGTTCCGGCGAGTCGAAGAGGAGGTTCCGGCGTGCTCGGCAGGTGCATCCGGTGTCTCTGGCACGTCATTCTGGCACGTTCGAGAGGTGGTTCCGGCATGCCTGACAGGTGATTCCGGAGTGTCCGACAAGGGGTTCTGGCACGTCTGAGAGGTGGTTCCGGCATACCCTGCAGGTGATTCTGGCTTGTCTGCCGAGTGGTGCTGGCGTAGCCATCAGGTGATTTTGGCGTGTCCAGCAGGTGGCTCCAGCGAGTAGAGCAGGTTGTTCCAGCGTACTCAGCAGGTGGTTCAGGCGGGTCTGGCAGGTGGTTCCGGTCTCTCTAGTAGGTGGTTCCGGCGTGTCCGGCACGTGCTTCTGGCACGTCTGAGAGCTGGTTCCGGCATGCCCGGCGGGTGATTCCATAGAGTCCGCCACGTGGTTCTGGCCTAGCTGACAGGTGATTTTGGCGTCCCCGGCAGGTGGTTACAGCGAGTTGAGCAGGAGGTTCCGGCATGCTCGGCAGTTGCATCCGGTGTCTCTGGCACGTGGTTCTGGCACGTCTGACATTTGGTTGCATCATGTCTGGCAGGTGATTCCGGAGTGTCCGGCAAGAGGTTCTGGTGTAGCCGGCAGGTGATTTTGGCATGTCCGGCAGGTGTTTCTGGCGAGCTGTTCAGGTGGTTCCGGTGTTCTTGGCAGGTGATTCTGGCGTGTCCGGCAGGTGGTTCCGGTCTGTCCGGTAATGGGTTCCGTCATGTGCCGCACGTGGTTCTGGCACGTCTGAGAGGTGGTTCCCGCATGCCCGGCAGGTGCTCCAGGAGAGTCCTACAAGTGGTTCTGGCCTAGCCCGCAGGTGATTTTGGCGTGTCCGGCAGGTGGTTCCGGCATGCTCGGCAGGTGGTTCAGGCATGTCTGGTAGGTGGTTCCGGTCTGTCCGCGAGGTGGTTCCGGCGTGTCAGGCACGTGGTTCCGGCATGTGTGACAGGTGGTTCTGGCATGTCCGGCAGGTGATTCTGGATTGTCCACCAAGTGGCTCTGGTGTAACCAGCAGGTGATTCCGGAGTGTACGGCAAGTGGTTCTGGCATAGCTGGCTGGTGATTTTGGGGTGTCCAGCAGGTGGCTCCAGCGAGTCGAGCAAGTTGTTCCGGTGTGCTCAGCAGGTGGTTCAGGCAGGTCCGGCAGGTGTTTCTGGTCTGTCCAGTACGTGGTGCCGGCATGTCCGGCACGTGCTTCCAGTATGTTTGAGAGGTGGTTCCTACCTTCCCGGCGGGAGATTCCGGAGCGTCCGCCATGTGATTCTGGCCTACCTGGCAGGGGATTTTGGCGTCTCTGGCTGGTGGTTCCGGCGAGTCGAAGAGGAGGTTCCGGCGTGCTCGGCAGGTGCATCCGGTGTCTCTGGCACGTCATTCTGGCACGTTCGAGAGGTGGTTCCGGCATGCCTGACAGGTGATTCCGGCGTGTCCGGCACGTGCTTCTGGCACGTCTGAGAGCTGGTTCCGGCATGCCCGGCGGGTGATTCCATAGAGTCCGCCACGTGGTTCTGGCCTAGCTGACAGGTGATTTTGGCGTCCCCGGCAGGTGGTTACAGCGAGTTGAGCAGGAGGTTCCGGCATGCTCGGCAGTTGCATCCGGTGTCTCTGGCACATGGTTCTGGCACGTCTGACATTTGGTTGCATCATGTCTGGCAGGTGATTCCGGAGTGTCCGGCAAGAGGTTCTGGTGTAGCCGGCAGGTGATTTTGGCATGTCCGGCAGGTGTTTCTGGCGAGCTGTTCAGGTGGTTCCGGTGTTCTTGGCAGGTGATTCTGGCGTGTCCGGCAGGTGGTTCCGGTCTGTCCGGTAATGGGTTCCGTCATGTGCCGCACGTGGTTCTGGCACGTCTGAGAGGTGGTTCCCGCATGCCCGGCAGGTGCTCCAGGAGAGTCCTACAAGTGGTTCTGGCCTAGCCCGCAGGTGATTTTGGCGTGTCCGGCAGGTGGTTCCGGCATGTCTGGTAGGTGGTTCCGGTCTGTCCGCGAGGTGGTTCCGGCGTGTCAGGCACGTGGTTCCGGCATGTGTGACAGGTGGTTCTGGCATGTCCGGCAGGTGATTCTGGATTGTCCACCAAGTGGCTCTGGTGTAACCAGCAGGTGATTCCGGAGTGTACGGCAAGTGGTTCTGGCATAGCTGGCTGGTGATTTTGGGGTGTCCAGCAGGTGGCTCCAGCGAGTCGAGCAAGTTGTTCCGGTGTGCTCAGCAGGTGGTTCAGGCAGGTCCGGCAGGTGTTTCTGGTCTGTCCAGTACGTGGTGCCGGCATGTCCGGCACGTGCTTCCAGTATGTTTGAGAGGTGGTTCCTACCTTCCCGGCGGGAGATTCCGGAGCGTCCGCCATGTGATTCTGGCCTACCTGGCAGGGGATTTTGGCGTCTCTGGCTGGTGGTTCCGGCGAGTCGAAGAGGAGGTTCCGGCGTGCTCGGCAGGTGCATCCGGTGTCTCTGGCACGTCATTCTGGCACGTTCGAGAGGTGGTTCCGGCATGCCTGACAGGTGATTCCGGAGTGTCCGACAAGGGGTTCTGGCACGTCTGAGAGGTGGTTCCGGCATACCCTGCAGGTGATTCTGGCTTGTCTGCCGAGTGGTGCTGGCGTAGCCATCAGGTGATTTTGGCGTGTCCAGCAGGTGGCTCCAGCGAGTAGAGCAGGTTGTTCCAGCGTACTCAGCAGGTGGTTCAGGCGGGTCTGGCAGGTGGTTCCGGTCTCTCTAGTAGGTGGTTCCGGCGTGTCCGGCACGTGCTTCTGGCACGTCTGAGAGCTGGTTCCGGCATGCCCGGCGGGTGATTCCATAGAGTCCGCCACGTGGTTCTGGCCTAGCTGACAGGTGATTTTGGCGTCCCCGGCAGGTGGTTACAGCGAGTTGAGCAGGAGGTTCCGGCATGCTCGGCAGTTGCATCCGGTGTCTCTGGCACGTGGTTCTGGCACGTCTGACATTTGGTTGCATCATGTCTGGCAGGTGATTCCGGAGTGTCCGGCAAGAGGTTCTGGTGTAGCCGGCAGGTGATTTTGGCATGTCCGGCAGGTGTTTCTGGCGAGCTGTTCAGGTGGTTCCGGTGTTCTTGGCAGGTGATTCTGGCGTGTCCGGCAGGTGGTTCCGGTCTGTCCGGTAATGGGTTCCGTCATGTGCCGCACGTGGTTCTGGCACGTCTGAGAGGTGGTTCCCGCATGCCCGGCAGGTGCTCCAGGAGAGTCCTACAAGTGGTTCTGGCCTAGCCCGCAGGTGATTTTGGCGTGTCCGGCAGGTGGTTCCGGCATGCTCGGCAGGTGGTTCAGGCATGTCTGGTAGGTGGTTCCGGTCTGTCCGCGAGGTGGTTCCGGCGTGTCAGGCACGTGGTTCCGGCATGTGTGACAGGTGGTTCTGGCATGTCCGGCAGGTGATTCTGGATTGTCCACCAAGTGGCTCTGGTGTAACCAGCAGGTGATTCCGGAGTGTACGGCAAGTGGTTCTGGCATAGCTGGCTGGTGATTTTGGGGTGTCCAGCAGGTGGCTCCAGCGAGTCGAGCAAGTTGTTCCGGTGTGCTCAGCAGGTGGTTCAGGCAGGTCCGGCAGGTGTTTCTGGTCTGTCCAGTACGTGGTGCCGGCATGTCCGGCACGTGCTTCCAGTATGTTTGAGAGGTGGTTCCTACCTTCCCGGCGGGAGATTCCGGAGCGTCCGCCATGTGATTCTGGCCTACCTGGCAGGGGATTTTGGCGTCTCTGGCTGGTGGTTCCGGCGAGTCGAAGAGGAGGTTCCGGCGTGCTCGGCAGGTGCATCCGGTGTCTCTGGCACGTCATTCTGGCACGTTCGAGAGGTGGTTCCGGCATGCCTGACAGGTGATTCCGGCGTGTCCGGCACGTGCTTCTGGCACGTCTGAGAGCTGGTTCCGGCATGCCCGGCGGGTGATTCCATAGAGTCCGCCACGTGGTTCTGGCCTAGCTGACAGGTGATTTTGGCGTCCCCGGCAGGTGGTTACAGCGAGTTGAGCAGGAGGTTCCGGCATGCTCGGCAGTTGCATCCGGTGTCTCTGGCACATGGTTCTGGCACGTCTGACATTTGGTTGCATCATGTCTGGCAGGTGATTCCGGAGTGTCCGGCAAGAGGTTCTGGTGTAGCCGGCAGGTGATTTTGGCATGTCCGGCAGGTGTTTCTGGCGAGCTGTTCAGGTGGTTCCGGTGTTCTTGGCAGGTGATTCTGGCGTGTCCGGCAGGTGGTTCCGGTCTGTCCGGTAATGGGTTCCGTCATGTGCCGCACGTGGTTCTGGCACGTCTGAGAGGTGGTTCCCGCATGCCCGGCAGGTGCTCCAGGAGAGTCCTACAAGTGGTTCTGGCCTAGCCCGCAGGTGATTTTGGCGTGTCCGGCAGGTGGTTCCGGCATGTCTGGTAGGTGGTTCCGGTCTGTCCGCGAGGTGGTTCCGGCGTGTCAGGCACGTGGTTCCGGCATGTGTGACAGGTGGTTCTGGCATGTCCGGCAGGTGATTCTGGATTGTCCACCAAGTGGCTCTGGTGTAACCAGCAGGTGATTCCGGAGTGTACGGCAAGTGGTTCTGGCATAGCTGGCTGGTGATTTTGGGGTGTCCAGCAGGTGGCTCCAGCGAGTCGAGCAAGTTGTTCCGGTGTGCTCAGCAGGTGGTTCAGGCAGGTCCGGCAGGTGTTTCTGGTCTGTCCAGTACGTGGTGCCGGCATGTCCGGCACGTGCTTCCAGTATGTTTGAGAGGTGGTTCCTACCTTCCCGGCGGGAGATTCCGGAGCGTCCGCCATGTGATTCTGGCCTACCTGGCAGGGGATTTTGGCGTCTCTGGCTGGTGGTTCCGGCGAGTCGAAGAGGAGGTTCCGGCGTGCTCGGCAGGTGCATCCGGTGTCTCTGGCACGTCATTCTGGCACGTTCGAGAGGTGGTTCCGGCATGCCTGACAGGTGATTCCGGAGTGTCCGACAAGGGGTTCTGGCACGTCTGAGAGGTGGTTCCGGCATACCCTGCAGGTGATTCTGGCTTGTCTGCCGAGTGGTGCTGGCGTAGCCATCAGGTGATTTTGGCGTGTCCAGCAGGTGGCTCCAGCGAGTAGAGCAGGTTGTTCCAGCGTACTCAGCAGGTGGTTCAGGCGGGTCTGGCAGGTGGTTCCGGTCTCTCTAGTAGGTGGTTCCGGCGTGTCCGGCACGTGCTTCTGGCACGTCTGAGAGCTGGTTCCGGCATGCCCGGCGGGTGATTCCATAGAGTCCGCCACGTGGTTCTGGCCTAGCTGACAGGTGATTTTGGCGTCCCCGGCAGGTGGTTACAGCGAGTTGAGCAGGAGGTTCCGGCATGCTCGGCAGTTGCATCCGGTGTCTCTGGCACGTGGTTCTGGCACGTCTGACATTTGGTTGCATCATGTCTGGCAGGTGATTCCGGAGTGTCCGGCAAGAGGTTCTGGTGTAGCCGGCAGGTGATTTTGGCATGTCCGGCAGGTGTTTCTGGCGAGCTGTTCAGGTGGTTCCGGTGTTCTTGGCAGGTGATTCTGGCGTGTCCGGCAGGTGGTTCCGGTCTGTCCGGTAATGGGTTCCGTCATGTGCCGCACGTGGTTCTGGCACGTCTGAGAGGTGGTTCCCGCATGCCCGGCAGGTGCTCCAGGAGAGTCCTACAAGTGGTTCTGGCCTAGCCCGCAGGTGATTTTGGCGTGTCCGGCAGGTGGTTCCGGCATGTCTGGTAGGTGGTTCCGGTCTGTCCGCGAGGTGGTTCCGGCGTGTCAGGCACGTGGTTCCGGCATGTGTGACAGGTGGTTCTGGCATGTCCGGCAGGTGATTCTGGATTGTCCACCAAGTGGCTCTGGTGTAACCAGCAGGTGATTCCGGAGTGTACGGCAAGTGGTTCTGGCATAGCTGGCTGGTGATTTTGGGGTGTCCAGCAGGTGGCTCCAGCGAGTCGAGCAAGTTGTTCCGGTGTGCTCAGCAGGTGGTTCAGGCAGGTCCGGCAGGTGTTTCTGGTCTGTCCAGTACGTGGTGCCGGCATGTCCGGCACGTGCTTCCAGTATGTTTGAGAGGTGGTTCCTACCTTCCCGGCGGGAGATTCCGGAGCGTCCGCCATGTGATTCTGGCCTACCTGGCAGGGGATTTTGGCGTCTCTGGCTGGTGGTTCCGGCGAGTCGAAGAGGAGGTTCCGGCGTGCTCGGCAGGTGCATCCGGTGTCTCTGGCACGTCATTCTGGCACGTTCGAGAGGTGGTTCCGGCATGCCTGACAGGTGATTCCGGAGTGTCCGACAAGGGGTTCTGGCACGTCTGAGAGGTGGTTCCGGCATACCCTGCAGGTGATTCTGGCTTGTCTGCCGAGTGGTGCTGGCGTAGCCATCAGGTGATTTTGGCGTGTCCAGCAGGTGGCTCCAGCGAGTAGAGCAGGTTGTTCCAGCGTACTCAGCAGGTGGTTCAGGCGGGTCTGGCAGGTGGTTCCGGTCTCTCTAGTAGGTGGTTCCGGCGTGTCCGGCACGTGCTTCTGGCACGTCTGAGAGCTGGTTCCGGCATGCCCGGCGGGTGATTCCATAGAGTCCGCCACGTGGTTCTGGCCTAGCTGACAGGTGATTTTGGCGTCCCCGGCAGGTGGTTACAGCGAGTTGAGCAGGAGGTTCCGGCATGCTCGGCAGTTGCATCCGGTGTCTCTGGCACGTGGTTCTGGCACGTCTGACATTTGGTTGCATCATGTCTGGCAGGTGATTCCGGAGTGTCCGGCAAGAGGTTCTGGTGTAGCCGGCAGGTGATTTTGGCATGTCCGGCAGGTGTTTCTGGCGAGCTGTTCAGGTGGTTCCGGTGTTCTTGGCAGGTGATTCTGGCGTGTCCGGCAGGTGGTTCCGGTCTGTCCGGTAATGGGTTCCGTCATGTGCCGCACGTGGTTCTGGCACGTCTGAGAGGTGGTTCCCGCATGCCCGGCAGGTGCTCCAGGAGAGTCCTACAAGTGGTTCTGGCCTAGCCCGCAGGTGATTTTGGCGTGTCCGGCAGGTGGTTCCGGCATGCTCGGCAGGTGGTTCAGGCATGTCTGGTAGGTGGTTCCGGTCTGTCCGCGAGGTGGTTCCGGCGTGTCAGGCACGTGGTTCCGGCATGTGTGACAGGTGGTTCTGGCATGTCCGGCAGGTGATTCTGGATTGTCCACCAAGTGGCTCTGGTGTAACCAGCAGGTGATTCCGGAGTGTACGGCAAGTGGTTCTGGCATAGCTGGCTGGTGATTTTGGGGTGTCCAGCAGGTGGCTCCAGCGAGTCGAGCAAGTTGTTCCGGTGTGCTCAGCAGGTGGTTCAGGCAGGTCCGGCAGGTGTTTCTGGTCTGTCCAGTACGTGGTGCCGGCATGTCCGGCACGTGCTTCCAGTATGTTTGAGAGGTGGTTCCTACCTTCCCGGCGGGAGATTCCGGAGCGTCCGCCATGTGATTCTGGCCTACCTGGCAGGGGATTTTGGCGTCTCTGGCTGGTGGTTCCGGCGAGTTGAAGAGGAGGTTCCGGCGTGCTCGGCAGGTGCATCCGGTGTCTCTGGCACGTCATTCTGGCACGTTCGAGAGGTGGTTCCGGCATGCCTGACAGGTGATTCCGGAGTGTCCGACAAGGGGTTCTGGCACGTCTGAGAGGTGGTTCCGGCATACCCTGCAGGTGATTCTGGCTTGTCTGCCGAGTGGTGCTGGCGTAGCCATCAGGTGATTTTGGCGTGTCCAGCAGGTGGCTCCAGCGAGTAGAGCAGGTTGTTCCAGCGTACTCAGCAGGTGGTTCAGGCGGGTCTGGCAGGTGGTTCCGGTCTCTCTAGTAGGTGGTTCCGGCGTGTCCGGCACGTGCTTCTGGCACGTCTGAGAGCTGGTTCCGGCATGCCCGGCGGGTGATTCCATAGAGTCCGCCACGTGGTTCTGGCCTAGCTGACAGGTGATTTTGGCGTCCCCGGCAGGTGGTTACAGCGAGTTGAGCAGGAGGTTCCGGCATGCTCGGCAGTTGCATCCGGTGTCTCTGGCACGTGGTTCTGGCACGTCTGACATTTGGTTGCATCATGTCTGGCAGGTGATTCCGGAGTGTCCGGCAAGAGGTTCTGGTGTAGCCGGCAGGTGATTTTGGCATGTCCGGCAGGTGTTTCTGGCGAGCTGTTCAGGTGGTTCCGGTGTTCTTGGCAGGTGATTCTGGCGTGTCCGGCAGGTGGTTCCGGTCTGTCCGGTAATGGGTTCCGTCATGTGCCGCACGTGGTTCTGGCACGTCTGAGAGGTGGTTCCCGCATGCCCGGCAGGTGCTCCAGGAGAGTCCTACAAGTGGTTCTGGCCTAGCCCGCAGGTGATTTTGGCGTGTCCGGCAGGTGGTTCCGGCATGTCTGGTAGGTGGTTCCGGTCTGTCCGCGAGGTGGTTCCGGCGTGTCAGGCACGTGGTTCCGGCATGTGTGACAGGTGGTTCTGGCATGTCCGGCAGGTGATTCTGGATTGTCCACCAAGTGGCTCTGGTGTAACCAGCAGGTGATTCCGGAGTGTACGGCAAGTGGTTCTGGCATAGCTGGCTGGTGATTTTGGGGTGTCCAGCAGGTGGCTCCAGCGAGTCGAGCAAGTTGTTCCGGTGTGCTCAGCAGGTGGTTCAGGCAGGTCCGGCAGGTGTTTCTGGTCTGTCCAGTACGTGGTGCCGGCATGTCCGGCACGTGCTTCCAGTATGTTTGAGAGGTGGTTCCTACCTTCCCGGCGGGAGATTCCGGAGCGTCCGCCATGTGATTCTGGCCTACCTGGCAGGGGATTTTGGCGTCTCTGGCTGGTGGTTCCGGCGAGTCGAAGAGGAGGTTCCGGCGTGCTCGGCAGGTGCATCCGGTGTCTCTGGCACGTCATTCTGGCACGTTCGAGAGGTGGTTCCGGCATGCCTGACAGGTGATTCCGGAGTGTCCGACAAGGGGTTCTGGCACGTCTGAGAGGTGGTTCCGGCATACCCTGCAGGTGATTCTGGCTTGTCTGCCGAGTGGTGCTGGCGTAGCCATCAGGTGATTTTGGCGTGTCCAGCAGGTGGCTCCAGCGAGTAGAGCAGGTTGTTCCAGCGTACTCAGCAGGTGGTTCAGGCGGGTCTGGCAGGTGGTTCCGGTCTCTCTAGTAGGTGGTTCCGGCGTGTCCGGCACGTGCTTCTGGCACGTCTGAGAGCTGGTTCCGGCATGCCCGGCGGGTGATTCCATAGAGTCCGCCACGTGGTTCTGGCCTAGCTGACAGGTGATTTTGGCGTCCCCGGCAGGTGGTTACAGCGAGTTGAGCAGGAGGTTCCGGCATGCTCGGCAGTTGCATCCGGTGTCTCTGGCACGTGGTTCTGGCACGTCTGACATTTGGTTGCATCATGTCTGGCAGGTGATTCCGGAGTGTCCGGCAAGAGGTTCTGGTGTAGCCGGCAGGTGATTTTGGCATGTCCGGCAGGTGTTTCTGGCGAGCTGTTCAGGTGGTTCCGGTGTTCTTGGCAGGTGATTCTGGCGTGTCCGGCAGGTGGTTCCGGTCTGTCCGGTAATGGGTTCCGTCATGTGCCGCACGTGGTTCTGGCACGTCTGAGAGGTGGTTCCCGCATGCCCGGCAGGTGCTCCAGGAGAGTCCTACAAGTGGTTCTGGCCTAGCCCGCAGGTGATTTTGGCGTGTCCGGCAGGTGGTTCCGGCATGCTCGGCAGGTGGTTCAGGCATGTCTGGTAGGTGGTTCCGGTCTGTCCGCGAGGTGGTTCCGGCGTGTCAGGCACGTGGTTCCGGCATGTGTGACAGGTGGTTCTGGCATGTCCGGCAGGTGATTCTGGATTGTCCACCAAGTGGCTCTGGTGTAACCAGCAGGTGATTCCGGAGTGTACGGCAAGTGGTTCTGGCATAGCTGGCTGGTGATTTTGGGGTGTCCAGCAGGTGGCTCCAGCGAGTCGAGCAAGTTGTTCCGGTGTGCTCAGCAGGTGGTTCAGGCAGGTCCGGCAGGTGTTTCTGGTCTGTCCAGTACGTGGTGCCGGCATGTCCGGCACGTGCTTCCAGTATGTTTGAGAGGTGGTTCCTACCTTCCCGGCGGGAGATTCCGGAGCGTCCGCCATGTGATTCTGGCCTACCTGGCAGGGGATTTTGGCGTCTCTGGCTGGTGGTTCCGGCGAGTCGAAGAGGAGGTTCCGGCGTGCTCGGCAGGTGCATCCGGTGTCTCTGGCACGTCATTCTGGCACGTTCGAGAGGTGGTTCCGGCATGCCTGACAGGTGATTCCGGAGTGTCCGACAAGGGGTTCTGGCACGTCTGAGAGGTGGTTCCGGCATACCCTGCAGGTGATTCTGGCTTGTCTGCCGAGTGGTGCTGGCGTAGCCATCAGGTGATTTTGGCGTGTCCAGCAGGTGGCTCCAGCGAGTAGAGCAGGTTGTTCCAGCGTACTCAGCAGGTGGTTCAGGCGGGTCTGGCAGGTGGTTCCGGTCTCTCTAGTAGGTGGTTCCGGCGTGTCCGGCACGTGCTTCTGGCACGTCTGAGAGCTGGTTCCGGCATGCCCGGCGGGTGATTCCATAGAGTCCGCCACGTGGTTCTGGCCTAGCTGACAGGTGATTTTGGCGTCCCCGGCAGGTGGTTACAGCGAGTTGAGCAGGAGGTTCCGGCATGCTCGGCAGTTGCATCCGGTGTCTCTGGCACGTGGTTCTGGCACGTCTGACATTTGGTTGCATCATGTCTGGCAGGTGATTCCGGAGTGTCCGGCAAGAGGTTCTGGTGTAGCCGGCAGGTGATTTTGGCATGTCCGGCAGGTGTTTCTGGCGAGCTGTTCAGGTGGTTCCGGTGTTCTTGGCAGGTGATTCTGGCGTGTCCAGCAGGTGGTTCCGGTCTGTCCGGTAATGGGTTCCGTCATGTGCCGCACGTGGTTCTGGCACGTCTGAGAGGTGGTTCCCGCATGCCCGGCAGGTGCTCCAGGAGAGTCCTACAAGTGGTTCTGGCCTAGCCCGCAGGTGATTTTGGCGTGTCCGGCAGGTGGTTCCGGCATGCTCGGCAGGTGGTTCAGGCATGTCTGGTAGGTGGTTCCGGTCTGTCCGCGAGGTGGTTCCGGCGTGTCAGGCACGTGGTTCCGGCATGTGTGACAGGTGGTTCTGGCATGTCCGGCAGGTGATTCTGGATTGTCCACCAAGTGGCTCTGGTGTAACCAGCAGGTGATTCCGGAGTGTACGGCAAGTGGTTCTGGCATAGCTGGCTGGTGATTTTGGGGTGTCCAGCAGGTGGCTCCAGCGAGTCGAGCAAGTTGTTCCGGTGTGCTCAGCAGGTGGTTCAGGCAGGTCCGGCAGGTGTTTCTGGTCTGTCCAGTACGTGGTGCCGGCATGTCCGGCACGTGCTTCCAGTATGTTTGAGAGGTGGTTCCTACCTTCCCGGCGGGAGATTCCGGAGCGTCCGCCATGTGATTCTGGCCTACCTGGCAGGGGATTTTGGCGTCTCTGGCTGGTGGTTCCGGCGAGTCGAAGAGGAGGTTCCGGCGTGCTCGGCAGGTGCATCCGGTGTCTCTGGCACGTCATTCTGGCACGTTCGAGAGGTGGTTCCGGCATGCCTGACAGGTGATTCCGGAGTGTCCGACAAGGGGTTCTGGCACGTCTGAGAGGTGGTTCCGGCATACCCTGCAGGTGATTCTGGCTTGTCTGCCGAGTGGTGCTGGCGTAGCCATCAGGTGATTTTGGCGTGTCCAGCAGGTGGCTCCAGCGAGTAGAGCAGGTTGTTCCAGCGTACTCAGCAGGTGGTTCAGGCGGGTCTGGCAGGTGGTTCCGGTCTCTCTAGTAGGTGGTTCCGGCGTGTCCGGCACGTGCTTCTGGCACGTCTGAGAGCTGGTTCCGGCATGCCCGGCGGGTGATTCCATAGAGTCCGCCACGTGGTTCTGGCCTAGCTGACAGGTGATTTTGGCGTCCCCGGCAGGTGGTTACAGCGAGTTGAGCAGGAGGTTCCGGCATGCTCGGCAGTTGCATCCGGTGTCTCTGGCACGTGGTTCTGGCACGTCTGACATTTGGTTGCATCATGTCTGGCAGGTGATTCCGGAGTGTCCGGCAAGAGGTTCTGGTGTAGCCGGCAGGTGATTTTGGCATGTCCGGCAGGTGTTTCTGGCGAGCTGTTCAGGTGGTTCCGGTGTTCTTGGCAGGTGATTCTGGCGTGTCCGGCAGGTGGTTCCGGTCTGTCCGGTAATGGGTTCCGTCATGTGCCGCACGTGGTTCTGGCACGTCTGAGAGGTGGTTCCCGCATGCCCGGCAGGTGCTCCAGGAGAGTCCTACAAGTGGTTCTGGCCTAGCCCGCAGGTGATTTTGGCGTGTCCGGCAGGTGGTTCCGGCATGCTCGGCAGGTGGTTCAGGCATGTCTGGTAGGTGGTTCCGGTCTGTCCGCGAGGTGGTTCCGGCGTGTCAGGCACGTGGTTCCGGCATGTGTGACAGGTGGTTCTGGCATGTCCGGCAGGTGATTCTGGATTGTCCACCAAGTGGCTCTGGTGTAACCAGCAGGTGATTCCGGAGTGTACGGCAAGTGGTTCTGGCATAGCTGGCTGGTGATTTTGGGGTGTCCAGCAGGTGGCTCCAGCGAGTCGAGCAAGTTGTTCCGGTGTGCTCAGCAGGTGGTTCAGGCAGGTCCGGCAGGTGTTTCTGGTCTGTCCAGTACGTGGTGCCGGCATGTCCGGCACGTGCTTCCAGTATGTTTGAGAGGTGGTTCCTACCTTCCCGGCGGGAGATTCCGGAGCGTCCGCCATGTGATTCTGGCCTACCTGGCAGGGGATTTTGGCGTCTCTGGCTGGTGGTTCCGGCGAGTCGAAGAGGAGGTTCCGGCGTGCTCGGCAGGTGCATCCGGTGTCTCTGGCAAGTCATTCTGGCACGTTCGAGAGGTGGTTCCGGCATGCCTGACAGGTGATTCCGGCGTGTCCGGCACGTGCTTCTGGCACGTCTGAGAGCTGGTTCCGGCATGCCCGGCGGGTGATTCCATAGAGTCCGCCACGTGGTTCTGGCCTAGCTGACAGGTGATTTTGGCGTCCCCGGCAGGTGGTTACAGCGAGTTGAGCAGGAGGTTCCGGCATGCTCGGCAGTTGCATCCGGTGTCTCTGGCACATGGTTCTGGCACGTCTGACATTTGGTTGCATCATGTCTGGCAGGTGATTCCGGAGTGTCCGGCAAGAGGTTCTGGTGTAGCCGGCAGGTGATTTTGGCATGTCCGGCAGGTGTTTCTGGCGAGCTGTTCAGGTGGTTCCGGTGTTCTTGGCAGGTGATTCTGGCGTGTCCGGCAGGTGGTTCCGGTCTGTCCGGTAATGGGTTCCGTCATGTGCCGCACGTGGTTCTGGCACGTCTGAGAGGTGGTTCCCGCATGCCCGGCAGGTGCTCCAGGAGAGTCCTACAAGTGGTTCTGGCCTAGCCCGCAGGTGATTTTGGCGTGTCCGGCAGGTGGTTCCGGCATGTCTGGTAGGTGGTTCCGGTCTGTCCGCGAGGTGGTTCCGGCGTGTCAGGCACGTGGTTCCGGCATGTGTGACAGGTGGTTCTGGCATGTCCGGCAGGTGATTCTGGATTGTCCACCAAGTGGCTCTGGTGTAACCAGCAGGTGATTCCGGAGTGTACGGCAAGTGGTTCTGGCATAGCTGGCTGGTGATTTTGGGGTGTCCAGCAGGTGGCTCCAGCGAGTCGAGCAAGTTGTTCCGGTGTGCTCAGCAGGTGGTTCAGGCAGGTCCGGCAGGTGTTTCTGGTCTGTCCAGTACGTGGTGCCGGCATGTCCGGCACGTGCTTCCAGTATGTTTGAGAGGTGGTTCCTACCTTCCCGGCGGGAGATTCCGGAGCGTCCGCCATGTGATTCTGGCCTACCTGGCAGGGGATTTTGGCGTCTCTGGCTGGTGGTTCCGGCGAGTCGAAGAGGAGGTTCCGGCGTGCTCGGCAGGTGCATCCGGTGTCTCTGGCACGTCATTCTGGCACGTTCGAGAGGTGGTTCCGGCATGCCTGACAGGTGATTCCGGAGTGTCCGACAAGGGGTTCTGGCACGTCTGAGAGGTGGTTCCGGCATACCCTGCAGGTGATTCTGGCTTGTCTGCCGAGTGGTGCTGGCGTAGCCATCAGGTGATTTTGGCGTGTCCAGCAGGTGGCTCCAGCGAGTAGAGCAGGTTGTTCCAGCGTACTCAGCAGGTGGTTCAGGCGGGTCTGGCAGGTGGTTCCGGTCTCTCTAGTAGGTGGTTCCGGCGTGTCCGGCACGTGCTTCTGGCACGTCTGAGAGCTGGTTCCGGCATGCCCGGCGGGTGATTCCATAGAGTCCGCCACGTGGTTCTGGCCTAGCTGACAGGTGATTTTGGCGTCCCCGGCAGGTGGTTACAGCGAGTTGAGCAGGAGGTTCCGGCATGCTCGGCAGTTGCATCCGGTGTCTCTGGCACGTGGTTCTGGCACGTCTGACATTTGGTTGCATCATGTCTGGCAGGTGATTCCGGAGTGTCCGGCAAGAGGTTCTGGTGTAGCCGGCAGGTGATTTTGGCATGTCCGGCAGGTGTTTCTGGCGAGCTGTTCAGGTGGTTCCGGTGTTCTTGGCAGGTGATTCTGGCGTGTCCGGCAGGTGGTTCCGGTCTGTCCGGTAATGGGTTCCGTCATGTGCCGCACGTGGTTCTGGCACGTCTGAGAGGTGGTTCCCGCATGCCCGGCAGGTGCTCCAGGAGAGTCCTACAAGTGGTTCTGGCCTAGCCCGCAGGTGATTTTGGCGTGTCCGGCAGGTGGTTCCGGCATGCTCGGCAGGGGGTTCAGGCATGTCTGGTAGGTGGTTCCGGTCTGTCCGCGAGGTGGTTCCGGCGTGTCAGGCACGTGGTTCCGGCATGTGTGACAGGTGGTTCTGGCATGTCCGGCAGGTGATTCTGGATTGTCCACCAAGTGGCTCTGGTGTAACCAGCAGGTGATTCCGGAGTGTACGGCAAGTGGTTCTGGCATAGCTGGCTGGTGATTTTGGGGTGTCCAGCAGGTGGCTCCAGCGAGTCGAGCAAGTTGTTCCGGTGTGCTCAGCAGGTGGTTCAGGCAGGTCCGGCAGGTGTTTCTGGTCTGTCCAGTACGTGGTGCCGGCATGTCCGGCACGTGCTTCCAGTATGTTTGAGAGGTGGTTCCTACCTTCCCGGCGGGAGATTCCGGAGCGTCCGCCATGTGATTCTGGCCTACCTGGCAGGGGATTTTGGCGTCTCTGGCTGGTGGTTCCGGCGAGTCGAAGAGGAGGTTCCGGCGTGCTCGGCAGGTGCATCCGGTGTCTCTGGCACGTCATTCTGGCACGTTCGAGAGGTGGTTCCGGCATGCCTGACAGGTGATTCCGGAGTGTCCGACAAGGGGTTCTGGCACGTCTGAGAGGTGGTTCCGGCATACCCTGCAGGTGATTCTGGCTTGTCTGCCGAGTGGTGCTGGCGTAGCCATCAGGTGATTTTGGCGTGTCCAGCAGGTGGCTCCAGCGAGTAGAGCAGGTTGTTCCAGCGTACTCAGCAGGTGGTTCAGGCGGGTCTGGCAGGTGGTTCCGGTCTCTCTAGTAGGTGGTTCCGGCGTGTCCGGCACGTGCTTCTGGCACGTCTGAGAGCTGGTTCCGGCATGCCCGGCGGGTGATTCCATAGAGTCCGCCACGTGGTTCTGGCCTAGCTGACAGGTGATTTTGGCGTCCCCGGCAGGTGGTTACAGCGAGTTGAGCAGGAGGTTCCGGCATGCTCGGCAGTTGCATCCGGTGTCTCTGGCACGTGGTTCTGGCACGTCTGACATTTGGTTGCATCATGTCTGGCAGGTGATTCCGGAGTGTCCGGCAAGAGGTTCTGGTGTAGCCGGCAGGTGATTTTGGCATGTCCGGCAGGTGTTTCTGGCGAGCTGTTCAGGTGGTTCCGGTGTTCTTGGCAGGTGATTCTGGCGTGTCCGGCAGGTGGTTCCGGTCTGTCCGGTAATGGGTTCCGTCATGTGCCGCACGTGGTTCTGGCACGTCTGAGAGGTGGTTCCCGCATGCCCGGCAGGTGCTCCAGGAGAGTCCTACAAGTGGTTCTGGCCTAGCCCGCAGGTGATTTTGGCGTGTCCGGCAGGTGGTTCCGGCATGCTCGGCAGGTGGTTCAGGCATGTCTGGTAGGTGGTTCCGGTCTGTCCGCGAGGTGGTTCCGGCGTGTCAGGCACGTGGTTCCGGCATGTGTGACAGGTGGTTCTGGCATGTCCGGCAGGTGATTCTGGATTGTCCACCAAGTGGCTCTGGTGTAACCAGCAGGTGATTCCGGAGTGTACGGCAAGTGGTTCTGGCATAGCTGGCTGGTGATTTTGGGGTGTCCAGCAGGTGGCTCCAGCGAGTCGAGCAAGTTGTTCCGGTGTGCTCAGCAGGTGGTTCAGGCAGGTCCGGCAGGTGTTTCTGGTCTGTCCAGTACGTGGTGCCGGCATGTCCGGCACGTGCTTCCAGTATGTTTGAGAGGTGGTTCCTACCTTCCCGGCGGGAGATTCCGGAGCGTCCGCCATGTGATTCTGGCCTACCTGGCAGGGGATTTTGGCGTCTCTGGCTGGTGGTTCCGGCGAGTCGAAGAGGAGGTTCCGGCGTGCTCGGCAGGTGCATCCGGTGTCTCTGGCACGTCATTCTGGCACGTTCGAGAGGTGGTTCCGGCATGCCTGACAGGTGATTCCGGAGTGTCCGACAAGGGGTTCTGGCACGTCTGAGAGGTGGTTCCGGCATACCCTGCAGGTGATTCTGGCTTGTCTGCCGAGTGGTGCTGGCGTAGCCATCAGGTGATTTTGGCGTGTCCAGCAGGTGGCTCCAGCGAGTAGAGCAGGTTGTTCCAGCGTACTCAGCAGGTGGTTCAGGCGGGTCTGGCAGGTGGTTCCGGTCTCTCTAGTAGGTGGTTCCGGCGTGTCCGGCACGTGCTTCTGGCACGTCTGAGAGCTGGTTCCGGCATGCCCGGCGGGTGATTCCATAGAGTCCGCCACGTGGTTCTGGCCTAGCTGACAGGTGATTTTGGCGTCCCCGGCAGGTGGTTACAGCGAGTTGAGCAGGAGGTTCCGGCATGCTCGGCAGTTGCATCCGGTGTCTCTGGCACGTGGTTCTGGCACGTCTGACATTTGGTTGCATCATGTCTGGCAGGTGATTCCGGAGTGTCCGGCAAGAGGTTCTGGTGTAGCCGGCAGGTGATTTTGGCATGTCCGGCAGGTGTTTCTGGCGAGCTGTTCAGGTGGTTCCGGTGTTCTTGGCAGGTGATTCTGGCGTGTCCGGCAGGTGGTTCCGGTCTGTCCGGTAATGGGTTCCGTCATGTGCCGCGCGTGGTTCTGGCACGTCTGAGAGGTGGTTCCCGCATGCCCGGCAGGTGCTCCAGGAGAGTCCTACAAGTGGTTCTGGCCTAGCCCGCAGGTGATTTTGGCGTGTCCGGCAGGTGGTTCCGGCATGCTCGGCAGGTGGTTCAGGCATGTCTGGTAGGTGGTTCCGGTCTGTCCGCGAGGTGGTTCCGGCGTGTCAGGCACGTGGTTCCGGCATGTGTGACAGGTGGTTCTGGCATGTCCGGCAGGTGATTCTGGATTGTCCACCAAGTGGCTCTGGTGTAACCAGCAGGTGATTCCGGAGTGTACGGCAAGTGGTTCTGGCATAGCTGGCTGGTGATTTTGGGGTGTCCAGCAGGTGGCTCCAGCGAGTCGAGCAAGTTGTTCCGGTGTGCTCAGCAGGTGGTTCAGGCAGGTCCGGCAGGTGTTTCTGGTCTGTCCAGTACGTGGTGCCGGCATGTCCGGCACGTGCTTCCCGTATATTTGAGAGGTGGTTCCTACCTTCCCGGCGGGAGATTCCGGAGCGTCCGCCATGTGATTCTGGCCTACCTGGCAGGGGATTTTGGCGTCTCTGGCTGGTGGTTCCGGCGAGTCGAAGAGGAGGTTCCGGCGTGCTCGGCAGGTGCATCCGGTGTCTCTGGCACGTCATTCTGGCACGTTCGAGAGGTGGTTCCGGCATGCCTGACAGGTGATTCCGGAGTGTCCGACAAGGGGTTCTGGCACGTCTGAGAGGTGGTTCCGGCATACCCTGCAGGTGATTCTGGCTTGTCTGCCGAGTGGTGCTGGCGTAGCCATCAGGTGATTTTGGCGTGTCCAGCAGGTGGCTCCAGCGAGTAGAGCAGGTTGTTCCAGCGTACTCAGCAGGTGGTTCAGGCGGGTCTGGCAGGTGGTTCCGGTCTCTCTAGTAGGTGGTTCCGGCGTGTCCGGCACGTGCTTCTGGCACGTCTGAGAGCTGGTTCCGGCATGCCCGGCGGGTGATTCCATAGAGTCCGCCACGTGGTTCTGGCCTAGCTGACAGGTGATTTTGGCGTCCCCGGCAGGTGGTTACAGCGAGTTGAGCAGGAGGTTCCGGCATGCTCGGCAGTTGCATCCGGTGTCTCTGGCACGTGGTTCTGGCACGTCTGACATTTGGTTGCATCATGTCTGGCAGGTGATTCCGGAGTGTCCGGCAAGAGGTTCTGGTGTAGCCGGCAGGTGATTTTGGCATGTCCGGCAGGTGTTTCTGGCGAGCTGTTCAGGTGGTTCCGGTGTTCTTGGCAGGTGATTCTGGCGTGTCCGGCAGGTGGTTCCGGTCTGTCCGGTAATGGGTTCCGTCATGTGCCGCACGTGGTTCTGGCACGTCTGAGAGGTGGTTCCCGCATGCCCGGCAGGTGCTCCAGGAGAGTCCTACAAGTGGTTCTGGCCTAGCCCGCAGGTGATTTTGGCGTGTCCGGCAGGTGGTTCCGGCATGTCTGGTAGGTGGTTCCGGTCTGTCCGCGAGGTGGTTCCGGCGTGTCAGGCACGTGGTTCCGGCATGTGTGACAGGTGGTTCTGGCATGTCCGGCAGGTGATTCTGGATTGTCCACCAAGTGGCTCTGGTGTAACCAGCAGGTGATTCCGGAGTGTACGGCAAGTGGTTCTGGCATAGCTGGCTGGTGATTTTGGGGTGTCCAGCAGGTGGCTCCAGCGAGTCGAGCAAGTTGTTCCGGTGTGCTCAGCAGGTGGTTCAGGCAGGTCCGGCAGGTGTTTCTGGTCTGTCCAGTACGTGGTGCCGGCATGTCCGGCACGTGCTTCCAGTATGTTTGAGAGGTGGTTCCTACCTTCCCGGCGGGAGATTCCGGAGCGTCCGCCATGTGATTCTGGCCTACCTGGCAGGGGATTTTGGCGTCTCTGGCTGGTGGTTCCAGCGAGTCGAAGAGGAGGTTCCGGCGTGCTCGGCAGGTGCATCCGGTGTCTCTGGCACGTCATTCTGGCACGTTCGAGAGGTGGTTCCGGCATGCCTGACAGGTGATTCCGGAGTGTCCGACAAGGGGTTCTGGCACGTCTGAGAGGTGGTTCCGGCATACCCTGCAGGTGATTCTGGCTTGTCTGCCGAGTGGTGCTGGCGTAGCCATCAGGTGATTTTGGCGTGTCCAGCAGGTGGCTCCAGCGAGTAGAGCAGGTTGTTCCAGCGTACTCAGCAGGTGGTTCAGGCGGGTCTGGCAGGTGGTTCCGGTCTCTCTAGTAGGTGGTTCCGGCGTGTCCGGCACGTGCTTCTGGCACGTCTGAGAGCTGGTTCCGGCATGCCCGGCGGGTGATTCCATAGAGTCCGCCACGTGGTTCTGGCCTAGCTGACAGGTGATTTTGGCGTCCCCGGCAGGTGGTTACAGCGAGTTGAGCAGGAGGTTCCGGCATGCTCGGCAGTTGCATCCGGTGTCTCTGGCACGTGGTTCTGGCACGTCTGACATTTGGTTGCATCATGTCTGGCAGGTGATTCCGGAGTGTCCGGCAAGAGGTTCTGGTGTAGCCGGCAGGTGATTTTGGCATGTCCGGCAGGTGTTTCTGGCGAGCTGTTCAGGTGGTTCCGGTGTTCTTGGCAGGTGATTCTGGCGTGTCCGGCAGGTGGTTCCGGTCTGTCCGGTAATGGGTTCCGTCATGTGCCGCACGTGGTTCTGGCACGTCTGAGAGGTGGTTCCCGCATGCCCGGCAGGTGCTCCAGGAGAGTCCTACAAGTGGTTCTGGCCTAGCCCGCAGGTGATTTTGGCGTGTCCGGCAGGTGGTTCCGGCATGTCTGGTAGGTGGTTCCGGTCTGTCCGCAAGGTGGTTCCGGCGTGTCAGGCACGTGGTTCCGGCATGTGTGACAGGTGGTTCTGGCATGTCCGGCAGGTGATTCTGGATTGTCCACCAAGTGGCTCTGGTGTAACCAGCAGGTGATTCCGGAGTGTACGGCAAGTGGTTCTGGCATAGCTGGCTGGTGATTTTGGGGTGTCCAGCAGGTGGCTCCAGCGAGTCGAGCAAGTTGTTCCGGTGTGCTCAGCAGGTGGTTCAGGCAGGTCCGGCAGGTGTTTCTGGTCTGTCCAGTACGTGGTGCCGGCATGTCCGGCACGTGCTTCCAGTATGTTTGAGAGGTGGTTCCTACCTTCCCGGCGGGAGATTCCGGAGCGTCCGCCATGTGATTCTGGCCTACCTGGCAGGGGATTTTGGCGTCTCTGGCTGGTGGTTCCGGCGAGTCGAAGAGGAGGTTCCGGCGTGCTCGGCAGGTGCATCCGGTGTCTCTGGCACGTCATTCTGGCACGTTCGAGAGGTGGTTCCGGCATGCCTGACAGGTGATTCCGGAGTGTCCGACAAGGGGTTCTGGCACGTCTGAGAGGTGGTTCCGGCATACCCTGCAGGTGATTCTGGCTTGTCTGCCGAGTGGTGCTGGCGTAGCCATCAGGTGATTTTGGCGTGTCCAGCAGGTGGCTCCAGCGAGTAGAGCAGGTTGTTCCAGCGTACTCAGCAGGTGGTTCAGGCGGGTCTGGCAGGTGGTTCCGGTCTCTCTAGTAGGTGGTTCCGGCGTGTCCGGCACGTGCTTCTGGCACGTCTGAGAGCTGGTTCCGGCATGCCCGGCGGGTGATTCCATAGAGTCCGCCACGTGGTTCTGGCCTAGCTGACAGGTGATTTTGGCGTCCCCGGCAGGTGGTTACAGCGAGTTGAGCAGGAGGTTCCGGCATGCTCGGCAGTTGCATCCGGTGTCTCTGGCACGTGGTTCTGGCACGTCTGACATTTGGTTGCATCATGTCTGGCAGGTGATTCCGGAGTGTCCGGCAAGAGGTTCTGGTGTAGCCGGCAGGTGATTTTGGCATGTCCGGCAGGTGTTTCTGGCGAGCTGTTCAGGTGGTTCCGGTGTTCTTGGCAGGTGATTCTGGCGTGTCCGGCAGGTGGTTCCGGTCTGTCCGGTAATGGGTTCCGTCATGTGCCGCACGTGGTTCTGGCACGTCTGAGAGGTGGTTCCCGCATGCCCGGCAGGTGCTCCAGGAGAGTCCTACAAGTGGTTCTGGCCTAGCCCGCAGGTGATTTTGGCGTGTCCGGCAGGTGGTTCCGGCATGTCTGGTAGGTGGTTCCGGTCTGTCCGCGAGGTGGTTCCGGCGTGTCAGGCACGTGGTTCCGGCATGTGTGACAGGTGGTTCTGGCATGTCCGGCAGGTGATTCTGGATTGTCCACCAAGTGGCTCTGGTGTAACCAGCAGGTGATTCCGGAGTGTACGGCAAGTGGTTCTGGCATAGCTGGCTGGTGATTTTGGGGTGTCCAGCAGGTGGCTCCAGCGAGTCGAGCAAGTTGTTCCGGTGTGCTCAGCAGGTGGTTCAGGCAGGTCCGGCAGGTGTTTCTGGTCTGTCCAGTACGTGGTGCCGGCATGTCCGGCACGTGCTTCCAGTATGTTTGAGAGGTGGTTCCTACCTTCCCGGCGGGAGATTCCGGAGCGTCCGCCATGTGATTCTGGCCTACCTGGCAGGGGATTTTGGCGTCTCTGGCTGGTGGTTCCAGCGAGTCGAAGAGGAGGTTCCGGCGTGCTCGGCAGGTGCATCCGGTGTCTCTGGCACGTCATTCTGGCACGTTCGAGAGGTGGTTCCGGCATGCCTGACAGGTGATTCCGGAGTGTCCGACAAGGGGTTCTGGCACGTCTGAGAGGTGGTTCCGGCATACCCTGCAGGTGATTCTGGCTTGTCTGCCGAGTGGTGCTGGCGTAGCCATCAGGTGATTTTGGCGTGTCCAGCAGGTGGCTCCAGCGAGTAGAGCAGGTTGTTCCAGCGTACTCAGCAGGTGGTTCAGGCGGGTCTGGCAGGTGGTTCCGGTCTCTCTAGTAGGTGGTTCCGGCGTGTCCGGCACGTGCTTCTGGCACGTCTGAGAGCTGGTTCCGGCATGCCCGGCGGGTGATTCCATAGAGTCCGCCACGTGGTTCTGGCCTAGCTGACAGGTGATTTTGGCGTCCCCGGCAGGTGGTTACAGCGAGTTGAGCAGGAGGTTCCGGCATGCTCGGCAGTTGCATCCGGTGTCTCTGGCACGTGGTTCTGGCACGTCTGACATTTGGTTGCATCATGTCTGGCAGGTGATTCCGGAGTGTCCGGCAAGAGGTTCTGGTGTAGCCGGCAGGTGATTTTGGCATGTCCGGCAGGTGTTTCTGGCGAGCTGTTCAGGTGGTTCCGGTGTTCTTGGCAGGTGATTCTGGCGTGTCCGGCAGGTGGTTCCGGTCTGTCCGGTAATGGGTTCCGTCATGTGCCGCACGTGGTTCTGGCACGTCTGAGAGGTGGTTCCCGCATGCCCGGCAGGTGCTCCAGGAGAGTCCTACAAGTGGTTCTGGCCTAGCCCGCAGGTGATTTTGGCGTGTCCGGCAGGTGGTTCCGGCATGTCTGGTAGGTGGTTCCGGTCTGTCCGCAAGGTGGTTCCGGCGTGTCAGGCACGTGGTTCCGGCATGTGTGACAGGTGGTTCTGGCATGTCCGGCAGGTGATTCTGGATTGTCCACCAAGTGGCTCTGGTGTAACCAGCAGGTGATTCCGGAGTGTACGGCAAGTGGTTCTGGCATAGCTGGCTGGTGATTTTGGGGTGTCCAGCAGGTGGCTCCAGCGAGTCGAGCAAGTTGTTCCGGTGTGCTCAGCAGGTGGTTCAGGCAGGTCCGGCAGGTGTTTCTGGTCTGTCCAGTACGTGGTGCCGGCATGTCCGGCACGTGCTTCCAGTATGTTTGAGAGGTGGTTCCTACCTTCCCGGCGGGAGATTCCGGAGCGTCCGCCATGTGATTCTGGCCTACCTGGCAGGGGATTTTGGCGTCTCTGGCTGGTGGTTCCGGCGAGTCGAAGAGGAGGTTCCGGCGTGCTCGGCAGGTGCATCCGGTGTCTCTGGCACGTCATTCTGGCACGTTCGAGAGGTGGTTCCGGCATGCCTGACAGGTGATTCCGGAGTGTCCGACAAGGGGTTCTGGCACGTCTGAGAGGTGGTTCCGGCATACCCTGCAGGTGATTCTGGCTTGTCTGCCGAGTGGTGCTGGCATAGCCATCAGGTGATTTTGGCGTGTCCAGCAGGTGGCTCCAGCGAGTAGAGCAGGTTGTTCCAGCGTACTCAGCAGGTGGTTCAGGCGGGTCTGGCAGGTGGTTCCGGTCTCTCTAGTAGGTGGTTCCGGCGTGTCCGGCACGTGCTTCTGGCACGTCTGAGAGCTGGTTCCGGCATGCCCGGCGGGTGATTCCATAGAGTCCGCCACGTGGTTCTGGCCTAGCTGACAGGTGATTTTGGCGTCCCCGGCAGGTGGTTACAGCGAGTTGAGCAGGAGGTTCCGGCATGCTCGGCAGTTGCATCCGGTGTCTCTGGCACGTGGTTCTGGCACGTCTGACATTTGGTTGCATCATGTCTGGCAGGTGATTCCGGAGTGTCCGGCAAGAGGTTCTGGTGTAGCCGGCAGGTGATTTTGGCATGTCCGGCAGGTGTTTCTGGCGAGCTGTTCAGGTGGTTCCGGTGTTCTTGGCAGGTGATTCTGGCGTGTCCGGCAGGTGGTTCCGGTCTGTCCGGTAATGGGTTCCGTCATGTGCCGCACGTGGTTCTGGCACGTCTGAGAGGTGGTTCCCGCATGCCCGGCAGGTGCTCCAGGAGAGTCCTACAAGTGGTTCTGGCCTAGCCCGCAGGTGATTTTGGCGTGTCCGGCAGGTGGTTCCGGCATGTCTGGTAGGTGGTTCCGGTCTGTCCGCGAGGTGGTTCCGGCGTGTCAGGCACGTGGTTCCGGCATGTGTGACAGGTGGTTCTGGCATGTCCGGCAGGTGATTCTGGATTGTCCACCAAGTGGCTCTGGTGTAACCAGCAGGTGATTCCGGAGTGTACGGCAAGTGGTTCTGGCATAGCTGGCTGGTGATTTTGGGGTGTCCAGCAGGTGGCTCCAGCGAGTCGAGCAAGTTGTTCCGGTGTGCTCAGCAGGTGGTTCAGGCAGGTCCGGCAGGTGTTTCTGGTCTGTCCAGTACGTGGTGCCGGCATGTCCGGCACGTGCTTCCAGTATGTTTGAGAGGTGGTTCCTACCTTCCCGGCGGGAGATTCCGGAGCGTCCGCCATGTGATTCTGGCCTACCTGGCAGGGGATTTTGGCGTCTCTGGCTGGTGGTTCCGGCGAGTCGAAGAGGAGGTTCCGGCGTGCTCGGCAGGTGCATCCGGTGTCTCTGGCACGTCATTCTGGCACGTTCGAGAGGTGGTTCCGGCATGCCTGACAGGTGATTCCGGAGTGTCCGACAAGGGGTTCTGGCACGTCTGAGAGGTGGTTCCGGCATACCCTGCAGGTGATTCTGGCTTGTCTGCCGAGTGGTGCTGGCGTAGCCATCAGGTGATTTTGGCGTGTCCAGCAGGTGGCTCCAGCGAGTAGAGCAGGTTGTTCCAGCGTACTCAGCAGGTGGTTCAGGCGGGTCTGGCAGGTGGTTCCGGTCTCTCTAGTAGGTGGTTCCGGCGTGTCCGGCACGTGCTTCTGGCACGTCTGAGAGCTGGTTCCGGCATGCCCGGCGGGTGATTCCATAGAGTCCGCCACGTGGTTCTGGCCTAGCTGACAGGTGATTTTGGCGTCCCCGGCAGGTGGTTACAGCGAGTTGAGCAGGAGGTTCCGGCATGCTCGGCAGTTGCATCCGGTGTCTCTGGCACGTGGTTCTGGCACGTCTGACATTTGGTTGCATCATGTCTGGCAGGTGATTCCGGAGTGTCCGGCAAGAGGTTCTGGTGTAGCCGGCAGGTGATTTTGGCATGTCCGGCAGGTGTTTCTGGCGAGCTGTTCAGGTGGTTCCGGTGTTCTTGGCAGGTGATTCTGGCGTGTCCAGCAGGTGGTTCCGGTCTGTCCAGTAATGGGTTCCGTCATGTGCCGCACGTGGTTCTGGCACGTCTGAGAGGTGGTTCCCGCATGCCCGGCAGGTGCTCCAGGAGAGTCCTACAAGTGGTTCTGGCCTAGCCCGCAGGTGATTTTGGCGTGTCCGGCAGGTGGTTCCGGCATGCTCGGCAGGTGGTTCAGGCATGTCTGGTAGGTGGTTCCGGTCTGTCCGCGAGGTGGTTCCGGCGTGTCAGGCACGTGGTTCCGGCATGTGTGACAGGTGGTTCTGGCATGTCCGGCAGGTGATTCTGGATTGTCCACCAAGTGGCTCTGGTGTAACCAGCAGGTGATTCCGGAGTGTACGGCAAGTGGTTCTGGCATAGCTGGCTGGTGATTTTGGGGTGTCCAGCAGGTGGCTCCAGCGAGTCGAGCAAGTTGTTCCGGTGTGCTCAGCAGGTGGTTCAGGCAGGTCCGGCAGGTGTTTCTGGTCTGTCCAGTACGTGGTGCCGGCATGTCCGGCACGTGCTTCCAGTATATTTGAGAGGTGGTTCCTACCTTCCCGGCGGGAGATTCCGGAGCGTCCGCCATGTGATTCTGGCCTACCTGGCAGGGGATTTTGGCGTCTCTGGCTGGTGGTTCCGGCGAGTTGAAGAGGAGGTTCCGGCGTGCTCGGCAGGTGCATCCAGTGTCTCTGGCACGTCATTCTGGCACGTTCGAGAGGTGGTTCCGGCATGCCTGACAGGTGATTCCGGAGTGTCCGACAAGGGGTTCTGGCACGTCTGAGAGGTGGTTCCGGCATACCCTGCAGGTGATTCTGGCTTGTCTGCCGAGTGGTGCTGGCGTAGCCATCAGGTGATTTTGGCGTGTCCAGCAGGTGGCTCCAGCGAGTAGAGCAGGTTGTTCCAGCGTACTCAGCAGGTGGTTCAGGCGGGTCTGGCAGGTGGTTCCGGTCTCTCTAGTAGGTGGTTCCGGCGTGTCCGGCACGTGCTTCTGGCACGTCTGAGAGCTGGTTCCGGCATGCCCGGCGGGTGATTCCATAGAGTCCGCCACGTGGTTCTGGCCTAGCTGACAGGTGATTTTGGCGTCCCCGGCAGGTGGTTACAGCGAGTTGAGCAGGAGGTTCCGGCATGCTCGGCAGTTGCATCCGGTGTCTCTGGCACGTGGTTCTGGCACGTCTGACATTTGGTTGCATCATGTCTGGCAGGTGATTCCGGAGTGTCCGGCAAGAGGTTCTGGTGTAGCCGGCAGGTGATTTTGGCATGTCCGGCAGGTGTTTCTGGCGAGCTGTTCAGGTGGTTCCGGTGTTCTTGGCAGGTGATTCTGGCGTGTCCGGCAGGTGGTTCCGGTCTGTCCGGTAATGGGTTCCGTCATGTGCCGCACGTGGTTCTGGCACGTCTGAGAGGTGGTTCCCGCATGCCCGGCAGGTGCTCCAGGAGAGTCCTACAAGTGGTTCTGGCCTAGCCCGCAGGTGATTTTGGCGTGTCCGGCAGGTGGTTCCGGCATGTCTGGTAGGTGGTTCCGGTCTGTCCGCGAGGTGGTTCCGGCGTGTCAGGCACGTGGTTCCGGCATGTGTGACAGGTGGTTCTGGCATGTCCGGCAGGTGATTCTGGATTGTCCACCAAGTGGCTCTGGTGTAACCAGCAGGTGATTCCGGAGTGTACGGCAAGTGGTTCTGGCATAGCTGGCTGGTGATTTTGGGGTGTCCAGCAGGTGGCTCCAGCGAGTCGAGCAAGTTGTTCCGGTGTGCTCAGCAGGTGGTTCAGGCAGGTCCGGCAGGTGTTTCTGGTCTGTCCAGTACGTGGTGCCGGCATGTCCGGCACGTGCTTCCAGTATGTTTGAGAGGTGGTTCCTACCTTCCCGGCGGGAGATTCCGGAGCGTCCGCCATGTGATTCTGGCCTACCTGGCAGGGGATTTTGGCGTCTCTGGCTGGTGGTTCCGGCGAGTCGAAGAGGAGGTTCCGGCGTGCTCGGCAGGTGCATCCGGTGTCTCTGGCACGTCATTCTGGCACGTTCGAGAGGTGGTTCCGGCATGCCTGACAGGTGATTCCGGAGTGTCCGACAAGGGGTTCTGGCACGTCTGAGAGGTGGTTCCGGCATACCCTGCAGGTGATTCTGGCTTGTCTGCCGAGTGGTGCTGGCGTAGCCATCAGGTGATTTTGGCGTGTCCAGCAGGTGGCTCCAGCGAGTAGAGCAGGTTGTTCCAGTGTACTCAGCAGGTGGTTCAGGCGGGTCTGGCAGGTGGTTCCGGTCTCTCTAGTAGGTGGTTCCGGCGTGTCCGGCACGTGCTTCTGGCACGTCTGAGAGCTGGTTCCGGCATGCCCGGCGGGTGATTCCATAGAGTCCGCCACGTGGTTCTGGCCTAGCTGACAGGTGATTTTGGCGTCCCCGGCAGGTGGTTACAGCGAGTTGAGCAGGAGGTTCCGGCATGCTCGGCAGTTGCATCCGGTGTCTCTGGCACGTGGTTCTGGCACGTCTGACATTTGGTTGCATCATGTCTGGCAGGTGATTCCGGAGTGTCCGGCAAGAGGTTCTGGTGTAGCCGGCAGGTGATTTTGGCATGTCCGGCAGGTGTTTCTGGCGAGCTGTTCAGGTGGTTCCGGTGTTCTTGGCAGGTGATTCTGGCGTGTCCGGCAGGTGGTTCCGGTCTGTCCGGTAATGGGTTCCGTCATGTGCCGCGCGTGGTTCTGGCACGTCTGAGAGGTGGTTCCCGCATGCCCGGCAGGTGCTCCAGGAGAGTCCTACAAGTGGTTCTGGCCTAGCCCGCAGGTGATTTTGGCGTGTCCGGCAGGTGGTTCCGGCATGTCTGGTAGGTGGTTCCGGTCTGTCCGCGAGGTGGTTCCGGCGTGTCAGGCACGTGGTTCCGGCATGTGTGACAGGTGGTTCTGGCATGTCCGGCAGGTGATTCTGGATTGTCCACCAAGTGGCTCTGGTGTAACCAGCAGGTGATTCCGGAGTGTACGGCAAGTGGTTCTGGCATAGCTGGCTGGTGATTTTGGGGTGTCCAGCAGGTGGCTCCAGCGAGTCGAGCAAGTTGTTCCGGTGTGCTCAGCAGGTGGTTCAGGCAGGTCCGGCAGGTGTTTCTGGTCTGTCCAGTACGTGGTGCCGGCATGTCCGGCACGTGCTTCCAGTATGTTTGAGAGGTGGTTCCTACCTTCCCGGCGGGAGATTCCGGAGCGTCCGCCATGTGATTCTGGCCTACCTGGCAGGGGATTTTGGCGTCTCTGGCTGGTGGTTCCAGCGAGTCGAAGAGGAGGTTCCGGCGTGCTCGGCAGGTGCATCCGGTGTCTCTGGCACGTCATTCTGGCACGTTCGAGAGGTGGTTCCGGCATGCCTGACAGGTGATTCCGGAGTGTCCGACAAGGGGTTCTGGCACGTCTGAGAGGTGGTTCCGGCATACCCTGCAGGTGATTCTGGCTTGTCTGCCGAGTGGTGCTGGCGTAGCCATCAGGTGATTTTGGCGTGTCCAGCAGGTGGCTCCAGCGAGTAGAGCAGGTTGTTCCAGCGTACTCAGCAGGTGGTTCAGGCGGGTCTGGCAGGTGGTTCCGGTCTCTCTAGTAGGTGGTTCCGGCGTGTCCGGCACGTGCTTCTGGCACGTCTGAGAGCTGGTTCCGGCATGCCCGGCGGGTGATTCCATAGAGTCCGCCACGTGGTTCTGGCCTAGCTGACAGGTGATTTTGGCGTCCCCGGCAGGTGGTTACAGCGAGTTGAGCAGGAGGTTCCGGCATGCTCGGCAGTTGCATCCGGTGTCTCTGGCACGTGGTTCTGGCACGTCTGACATTTGGTTGCATCATGTCTGGCAGGTGATTCCGGAGTGTCCGGCAAGAGGTTCTGGTGTAGCCGGCAGGTGATTTTGGCATGTCCGGCAGGTGTTTCTGGCGAGCTGTTCAGGTGGTTCCGGTGTTCTTGGCAGGTGATTCTGGCGTGTCCGGCAGGTGGTTCCGGTCTGTCCGGTAATGGGTTCCGTCATGTGCCGCACGTGGTTCTGGCACGTCTGAGAGGTGGTTCCCGCATGCCCGGCAGGTGCTCCAGGAGAGTCCTACAAGTGGTTCTGGCCTAGCCCGCAGGTGATTTTGGCGTGTCCGGCAGGTGGTTCCGGCATGTCTGGTAGGTGGTTCCGGTCTGTCCGCGAGGTGGTTCCGGCGTGTCAGGCACGTGGTTCCGGCATGTGTGACAGGTGGTTCTGGCATGTCCGGCAGGTGATTCTGGATTGTCCACCAAGTGGCTCTGGTGTAACCAGCAGGTGATTCCGGAGTGTACGGCAAGTGGTTCTGGCATAGCTGGCTGGTGATTTTGGGGTGTCCAGCAGGTGGCTCCAGCGAGTCGAGCAAGTTGTTCCGGTGTGCTCAGCAGGTGGTTCAGGCAGGTCCGGCAGGTGTTTCTGGTCTGTCCAGTACGTGGTGCCGGCATGTCCGGCACGTGCTTCCAGTATGTTTGAGAGGTGGTTCCTACCTTCCCGGCGGGAGATTCCGGAGCGTCCGCCATGTGATTCTGGCCTACCTGGTAGGGGATTTTGGCGTCTCTGGCTGGTGGTTCCGGCGAGTCGAAGAGGAGGTTCCGGCGTGCTCGGCAGGTGCATCCGGTGTCTCTGGCACGTCATTCTGGCACGTTCGAGAGGTGGTTCCGGCATGCCTGACAGGTGATTCCGGAGTGTCCGACAAGGGGTTCTGGCACGTCTGAGAGGTGGTTCCGGCATACCCTGCAGGTGATTCTGGCTTGTCTGCCGAGTGGTGCTGGCGTAGCCATCAGGTGATTTTGGCGTGTCCAGCAGGTGGCTCCAGCGAGTAGAGCAGGTTGTTCCAGCGTACTCAGCAGGTGGTTCAGGCGGGTCTGGCAGGTGGTTCCGGTCTCTCTAGTAGGTGGTTCCGGCGTGTCCGGCACGTGCTTCTGGCACGTCTGAGAGCTGGTTCCGGCATGCCCGGCGGGTGATTCCATAGAGTCCGCCACGTGGTTCTGGCCTAGCTGACAGGTGATTTTGGCGTCCCCGGCAGGTGGTTACAGCGAGTTGAGCAGGAGGTTCCGGCATGCTCGGCAGTTGCATCCGGTGTCTCTGGCACGTGGTTCTGGCACGTCTGACATTTGGTTGCATCATGTCTGGCAGGTGATTCCGGAGTGTCCGGCAAGAGGTTCTGGTGTAGCCGGCAGGTGATTTTGGCATGTCCGGCAGGTGTTTCTGGCGAGCTGTTCAGGTGGTTCCGGTGTTCTTGGCAGGTGATTCTGGCGTGTCCGGCAGGTGGTTCCGGTCTGTCCGGTAATGGGTTCCGTCATGTGCCGCGCGTGGTTCTGGCACGTCTGAGAGGTGGTTCCCGCATGCCCGGCAGGTGCTCCAGGAGAGTCCTACAAGTGGTTCTGGCCTAGCCCGCAGGTGATTTTGGCGTGTCCGGCAGGTGGTTCCGGCATGTCTGGTAGGTGGTTCCGGTCTGTCCGCGAGGTGGTTCCGGCGTGTCAGGCACGTGGTTCCGGCATGTGTGACAGGTGGTTCTGGCATGTCCGGCAGGTGATTCTGGATTGTCCACCAAGTGGCTCTGGTGTAACCAGCAGGTGATTCCGGAGTGTACGGCAAGTGGTTCTGGCATAGCTGGCTGGTGATTTTGGGGTGTCCAGCAGGTGGCTCCAGCGAGTCGAGCAAGTTGTTCCGGTGTGCTCAGCAGGTGGTTCAGGCAGGTCCGGCAGGTGTTTCTGGTCTGTCCAGTACGTGGTGCCGGCATGTCCGGCACGTGCTTCCAGTATGTTTGAGAGGTGGTTCCTACCTTCCCGGCGGGAGATTCCGGAGCGTCCGCCATGTGATTCTGGCCTACCTGGCAGGGGATTTTGGCGTCTCTGGCTGGTGGTTCCAGCGAGTCGAAGAGGAGGTTCCGGCGTGCTCGGCAGGTGCATCCGGTGTCTCTGGCACGTCATTCTGGCACGTTCGAGAGGTGGTTCCGGCATGCCTGACAGGTGATTCCGGAGTGTCCGACAAGGGGTTCTGGCACGTCTGAGAGGTGGTTCCGGCATACCCTGCAGGTGATTCTGGCTTGTCTGCCGAGTGGTGCTGGCGTAGCCATCAGGTGATTTTGGCGTGTCCAGCAGGTGGCTCCAGCGAGTAGAGCAGGTTGTTCCAGCGTACTCAGCAGGTGGTTCAGGCGGGTCTGGCAGGTGGTTCCGGTCTCTCTAGTAGGTGGTTCCGGCGTGTCCGGCACGTGCTTCTGGCACGTCTGAGAGCTGGTTCCGGCATGCCCGGCGGGTGATTCCATAGAGTCCGCCACGTGGTTCTGGCCTAGCTGACAGGTGATTTTGGCGTCCCCGGCAGGTGGTTACAGCGAGTTGAGCAGGAGGTTCCGGCATGCTCGGCAGTTGCATCCGGTGTCTCTGGCACGTGGTTCTGGCACGTCTGACATTTGGTTGCATCATGTCTGGCAGGTGATTCCGGAGTGTCCGGCAAGAGGTTCTGGTGTAGCCGGCAGGTGATTTTGGCATGTCCGGCAGGTGTTTCTGGCGAGCTGTTCAGGTGGTTCCGGTGTTCTTGGCAGGTGATTCTGGCGTGTCCGGCAGGTGGTTCCGGTCTGTCCGGTAATGGGTTCCGTCATGTGCCGCACGTGGTTCTGGCACGTCTGAGAGGTGGTTCCCGCATGCCCGGCAGGTGCTCCAGGAGAGTCCTACAAGTGGTTCTGGCCTAGCCCGCAGGTGATTTTGGCATGTCCGGCAGGTGGTTCCGGCATGCTCGGCAGGTGGTTCAGGCATGTCTGGTAGGTGGTTCCGGTCTGTCCGCGAGGTGGTTCCGGCGTGTCAGGCACGTGGTTCCGGCATGTGTGACAGGTGGTTCTGGCATGTCCGGCAGGTGATTCTGGCTTGTCCACCAAGTGGCTCTGGTGTAACCAGCAGGTGATTCCGGAGTGTACGGCAAGTGGTTCTGGCATAGCTGGCTGGTGATTTTGGGGTGTCCAGCAGGTGGCTCCAGCGAGTCGAGCAAGTTGTTCCGGTGTGCTCAGCAGGTGGTTCAGGCAGGTCCGGCAGGTGTTTCTGGTCTGTCCAGTACGTGGTGCCGGCATGTCCGGCACGTGCTTCCAGTATGTTTGAGAGGTGGTTCCTACCTTCCCGGCGGGAGATTCCGGAGCGTCCGCCATGTGATTCTGGCCTACCTGGCAGGGGATTTTGGCGTCTCTGGCTGGTGGTTCCGGCGAGTCGAAGAGGAGGTTCCGGCGTGCTCGGCAGGTGCATCCGGTGTCTCTGGCACGTCATTCTGGCACGTTCGAGAGGTGGTTCCGGCATGCCTGACAGGTGATTCCGGAGTGTCCGACAAGGGGTTCTGGCACGTCTGAGAGGTGGTTCCGGCATACCCTGCAGGTGATTCTGGCTTGTCTGCCGAGTGGTGCTGGCGTAGCCATCAGGTGATTTTGGCGTGTCCAGCAGGTGGCTCCAGCGAGTAGAGCAGGTTGTTCCAGCGTACTCAGCAGGTGGTTCAGGCGGGTCTGGCAGGTGGTTCCGGTCTCTCTAGTAGGTGGTTCCGGCGTGTCCGGCACGTGCTTCTGGCACGTCTGAGAGCTGGTTCCGGCATGCCCGGCGGGTGATTCCATAGAGTCCGCCACGTGGTTCTGGCCTAGCTGACAGGTGATTTTGGCGTCCCCGGCAGGTGGTTACAGCGAGTTGAGCAGGAGGTTCCGGCATGCTCGGCAGTTGCATCCGGTGTCTCTGGCACGTGGTTCTGGCACGTCTGACATTTGGTTGCATCATGTCTGGCAGGTGATTCCGGAGTGTCCGGCAAGAGGTTCTGGTGTAGCCGGCAGGTGATTTTGGCATGTCCGGCAGGTGTTTCTGGCGAGCTGTTCAGGTGGTTCCGGTGTTCTTGGCAGGTGATTCTGGCGTGTCCGGCAGGTGGTTCCGGTCTGTCCGGTAATGGGTTCCGTCATGTGCCGCACGTGGTTCTGGCACGTCTGAGAGGTGGTTCCCGCATGCCCGGCAGGTGCTCCAGGAGAGTCCTACAAGTGGTTCTGGCCTAGCCCGCAGGTGATTTTGGCGTGTCCGGCAGGTGGTTCCGGCATGCTCGGCAGGTGGTTCAGGCATGTCTGGTAGGTGGTTCCGGTCTGTCCGCGAGGTGGTTCCGGCGTGTCAGGCACGTGGTTCCGGCATGTGTGACAGGTGGTTCTGGCATGTCCGGCAGGTGATTCTGGATTGTCCACCAAGTGGCTCTGGTGTAACCAGCAGGTGATTCCGGAGTGTACGGCAAGTGGTTCTGGCATAGCTGGCTGGTGATTTTGGGGTGTCCAGCAGGTGGCTCCAGCGAGTCGAGCAAGTTGTTCCGGTGTGCTCAGCAGGTGGTTCAGGCAGGTCCAGCAGGTGTTTCTGGTCTGTCCAGTACGTGGTGCCGGCATGTCCGGCACGTGCTTCCAGTATGTTTGAGAGGTGGTTCCTACCTTCCCGGCGGGAGATTCCGGAGCGTCCGCCATGTGATTCTGGCCTACCTGGCAGGGGATTTTGGCGTCTCTGGCTGGTGGTTCCGGCGAGTCGAAGAGGAGGTTCCAGCGTGCTCGGCAGGTGCATCCGGTGTCTCTGGCACGTCATTCTGGCACGTTCGAGAGGTGGTTCCGGCATGCCTGACAGGTGATTCCGGAGTGTCCGACAAGGGGTTCTGGCACGTCTGAGAGGTGGTTCCGGCATACCCTGCAGGTGATTCTGGCTTGTCTGCCGAGTGGTGCTGGCGTAGCCATCAGGTGATTTTGGCGTGTCCAGCAGGTGGCTCCAGCGAGTAGAGCAGGTTGTTCCAGCGTACTCAGCAGGTGGTTCAGGCGGGTCTGGCAGGTGGTTCCGGTCTCTCTAGTAGGTGGTTCCGGCGTGTCCGGCACGTGCTTCTGGCACGTCTGAGAGCTGGTTCCGGCATGCCCGGCGGGTGATTCCATAGAGTCCGCCACGTGGTTCTGGCCTAGCTGACAGGTGATTTTGGCGTCCCCGGCAGGTGGTTACAGCGAGTTGAGCAGGAGGTTCCGGCATGCTCGGCAGTTGCATCCGGTGTCTCTGGCACGTGGTTCTGGCACGTCTGACATTTGGTTGCATCATGTCTGGCAGGTGATTCCGGAGTGTCCGGCAAGAGGTTCTGGTGTAGCCGGCAGGTGATTTTGGCATGTCCGGCAGGTGTTTCTGGCGAGCTGTTCAGGTGGTTCCGGTGTTCTTGGCAGGTGATTCTGGCGTGTCCGGCAGGTGGTTCCGGTCTGTCCGGTAATGGGTTCCGTCATGTGCCGCACGTGGTTCTGGCACGTCTGAGAGGTGGTTCCCGCATGCCCGGCAGGTGCTCCAGGAGAGTCCTACAAGTGGTTCTGGCCTAGCCCGCAGGTGATTTTGGCGTGTCCGGCAGGTGGTTCCGGCATGTCTGGTAGGTGGTTCCGGTCTGTCCGCGAGGTGGTTCCGGCGTGTCAGGCACGTGGTTCCGGCATGTGTGACAGGTGGTTCTGGCATGTCCGGCAGGTGATTCTGGATTGTCCACCAAGTGGCTCTGGTGTAACCAGCAGGTGATTCCGGAGTGTACGGCAAGTGGTTCTGGCATAGCTGGCTGGTGATTTTGGGGTGTCCAGCAGGTGGCTCCAGCGAGTCGAGCAAGTTGTTCCGGTGTGCTCAGCAGGTGGTTCAGGCAGGTCCGGCAGGTGTTTCTGGTCTGTCCAGTACGTGGTGCCGGCATGTCCGGCACGTGCTTCCAGTATGTTTGAGAGGTGGTTCCTACCTTCCCGGCGGGAGATTCCGGAGCGTCCGCCATGTGATTCTGGCCTACCTGGTAGGGGATTTTGGCGTCTCTGGCTGGTGGTTCCGGCGAGTCGAAGAGGAGGTTCCGGCGTGCTCGGCAGGTGCATCCGGTGTCTCTGGCACGTCATTCTGGCACGTTCGAGAGGTGGTTCCGGCATGCCTGACAGGTGATTCCGGAGTGTCCGACAAGGGGTTCTGGCACGTCTGAGAGGTGGTTCCGGCATACCCTGCAGGTGATTCTGGCTTGTCTGCCGAGTGGTGCTGGCGTAGCCATCAGGTGATTTTGGCGTGTCCAGCAGGTGGCTCCAGCGAGTAGAGCAGGTTGTTCCAGCGTACTCAGCAGGTGGTTCAGGCGGGTCTGGCAGGTGGTTCCGGTCTCTCTAGTAGGTGGTTCCGGCGTGTCCGGCACGTGCTTCTGGCACGTCTGAGAGCTGGTTCCGGCATGCCCGGCGGGTGATTCCATAGAGTCCGCCACGTGGTTCTGGCCTAGCTGACAGGTGATTTTGGCGTCCCCGGCAGGTGGTTACAGCGAGTTGAGCAGGAGGTTCCGGCATGCTCGGCAGTTGCATCCGGTGTCTCTGGCACGTGGTTCTGGCACGTCTGACATTTGGTTGCATCATGTCTGGCAGGTGATTCCGGAGTGTCCGGCAAGAGGTTCTGGTGTAGCCGGCAGGTGATTTTGGCATGTCCGGCAGGTGTTTCTGGCGAGCTGTTCAGGTGGTTCCGGTGTTCTTGGCAGGTGATTCTGGCGTGTCCGGCAGGTGGTTCCGGTCTGTCCGGTAATGGGTTCCGTCATGTGCCGCGCGTGGTTCTGGCACGTCTGAGAGGTGGTTCCCGCATGCCCGGCAGGTGCTCCAGGAGAGTCCTACAAGTGGTTCTGGCCTAGCCCGCAGGTGATTTTGGCGTGTCCGGCAGGTGGTTCCGGCATGCTCGGCAGGTGGTTCAGGCATGTCTGGTAGGTGGTTCCGGTCTGTCCGCGAGGTGGTTCCGGCGTGTCAGGCACGTGGTTCCGGCATGTGTGACAGGTGGTTCTGGCATGTCCGGCAGGTGATTCTGGATTGTCCACCAAGTGGCTCTGGTGTAACCAGCAGGTGATTCCGGAGTGTACGGCAAGTGGTTCTGGCATAGCTGGCTGGTGATTTTGGGGTGTCCAGCAGGTGGCTCCAGCGAGTCGAGCAAGTTGTTCCGGTGTGCTCAGCAGGTGGTTCAGGCAGGTCCGGCAGGTGTTTCTGGTCTGTCCAGTACGTGGTGCCGGCATGTCCGGCACGTGCTTCCAGTATGTTTGAGAGGTGGTTCCTACCTTCCCGGCGGGAGATTCCGGAGCGTCCGCCATGTGATTCTGGCCTACCTGGCAGGGGATTTTGGCGTCTCTGGCTGGTGGTTCCGGCGAGTCGAAGAGGAGGTTCCGGCGTGCTCGGCAGGTGCATCCGGTGTCTCTGGCACGTCATTCTGGCACGTTCGAGAGGTGGTTCCGGCATGCCTGACAGGTGATTCCGGAGTGTCCGACAAGGGGTTCTGGCACGTCTGAGAGGTGGTTCCGGCATACCCTGCAGGTGATTCTGGCTTGTCTGCCGAGTGGTGCTGGCGTAGCCATCAGGTGATTTTGGCGTGTCCAGCAGGTGGCTCCAGCGAGTAGAGCAGGTTGTTCCAGCGTACTCAGCAGGTGGTTCAGGCGGGTCTGGCAGGTGGTTCCGGTCTCTCTAGTAGGTGGTTCCGGCGTGTCCGGCACGTGCTTCTGGCACGTCTGAGAGCTGGTTCCGGCATGCCCGGCGGGTGATTCCATAGAGTCCGCCACGTGGTTCTGGCCTAGCTGACAGGTGATTTTGGCGTCCCCGGCAGGTGGTTACAGCGAGTTGAGCAGGAGGTTCCGGCATGCTCGGCAGTTGCATCCGGTGTCTCTGGCACGTGGTTCTGGCACGTCTGACATTTGGTTGCATCATGTCTGGCAGGTGATTCCGGAGTGTCCGGCAAGAGGTTCTGGTGTAGCCGGCAGGTGATTTTGGCATGTCCGGCAGGTGTTTCTGGCGAGCTGTTCAGGTGGTTCCGGTGTTCTTGGCAGGTGATTCTGGCGTGTCCAGCAGGTGGTTCCGGTCTGTCCGGTAATGGGTTCTGTCATGTGCCGCACGTGGTTCTGGCACGTCTGAGAGGTGGTTCCCGCATGCCCGGCAGGTGCTCCAGGAGAGTCCTACAAGTGGTTCTGGCCTAGCCCGCAGGTGATTTTGGCGTGTCCGGCAGGTGGTTCCGGCATGTCTGGTAGGTGGTTCCGGTCTGTCCGCGAGGTGGTTCCGGCGTGTCAGGCACGTGGTTCCGGCATGTGTGACAGGTGGTTCTGGCATGTCCGGCAGGTGATTCTGGATTGTCCACCAAGTGGCTCTTGTGTAACCAGCAGGTGATTCCGGAGTGTACGGCAAGTGGTTCTGGCATAGCTGGCTGGTGATTTTGGGGTGTCCAGCAGGTGGCTCCAGCGAGTCGAGCAAGTTGTTCCGGTGTGCTCAGCAGGTGGTTCAGGCAGGTCCGGCAGGTGTTTCTGGTCTGTCCAGTACGTGGTGCCGGCATGTCCGGCACGTGCTTCCAGTATGTTTGAGAGGTGGTTCCTACCTTCCCGGCGGGAGATTCCGGAGCGTCCGCCATGTGATTCTGGCCTACCTGGCAGGGGATTTTGGCGTCTCTGGCTGGTGGTTCCGGCGAGTCGAAGAGGAGGTTCCGGCGTGCTCGGCAGGTGCATCCGGTGTCTCTGGCACGTCATTCTGGCACGTTCGAGAGGTGGTTCCGGCATGCCTGACAGGTGATTCCGGAGTGTCCGACAAGGGGTTCTGGCACGTCTGAGAGGTGGTTCCGGCATACCCTGCAGGTGATTCTGGCTTGTCTGCCGAGTGGTGCTGGCGTAGCCATCAGGTGATTTTGGCGTGTCCAGCAGGTGGCTCCAGCGAGTAGAGCAGGTTGTTCCAGCGTACTCAGCAGGTGGTTCAGGCGGGTCTGGCAGGTGGTTCCGGTCTCTCTAGTAGGTGGTTCCGGCGTGTCCGGCACGTGCTTCTGGCACGTCTGAGAGCTGGTTCCGGCATGCCCGGCGGGTGATTCCATAGAGTCCGCCACGTGGTTCTGGCCTAGCTGACAGGTGATTTTGGCGTCCCCGGCAGGTGGTTACAGCGAGTTGAGCAGGAGGTTCCGGCATGCTCGGCAGTTGCATCCGGTGTCTCTGGCACGTGGTTCTGGCACGTCTGACATTTGGTTGCATCATGTCTGGCAGGTGATTCCGGAGTGTCCGGCAAGAGGTTCTGGTGTAGCCGGCAGGTGATTTTGGCATGTCCGGCAGGTGTTTCTGGCGAGCTGTTCAGGTGGTTCCGGTGTTCTTGGCAGGTGATTCTGGCGTGTCCGGCAGGTGGTTCCGGTCTGTCCGGTAATGGGTTCCGTCATGTGCCGCACGTGGTTCTGGCACGTCTGAGAGGTGGTTCCCGCATGCCCGGCAGGTGCTCCAGGAGAGTCCTACAAGTGGTTCTGGCCTAGCCCGCAGGTGATTTTGGCGTGTCCGGCAGGTGGTTCCGGCATGCTCGGCAGGTGGTTCAGGCATGTCTGGTAGGTGGTTCCGGTCTGTCCGCGAGGTGGTTCCGGCGTGTCAGGCACGTGGTTCCGGCATGTGTGACAGGTGGTTCTGGCATGTCCGGCAGGTGATTCTGGATTGTCCACCAAGTGGCTCTGGTGTAACCAGCAGGTGATTCCGGAGTGTACGGCAAGTGGTTCTGGCATAGCTGGCTGGTGATTTTGGGGTGTCCAGCAGGTGGCTCCAGCGAGTCGAGCAAGTTGTTCCGGTGTGCTCAGCAGGTGGTTCAGGCAGGTCCAGCAGGTGTTTCTGGTCTGTCCAGTACGTGGTGCCGGCATGTCCGGCACGTGCTTCCAGTATGTTTGAGAGGTGGTTCCTACCTTCCCGGCGGGAGATTCCGGAGCGTCCGCCATGTGATTCTGGCCTACCTGGCAGGGGATTTTGGCGTCTCTGGCTGGTGGTTCCGGCGAGTCGAAGAGGAGGTTCCAGCGTGCTCGGCAGGTGCATCCGGTGTCTCTGGCACGTCATTCTGGCACGTTCGAGAGGTGGTTCCGGCATGCCTGACAGGTGATTCCGGAGTGTCCGACAAGGGGTTCTGGCACGTCTGAGAGGTGGTTCCGGCATACCCTGCAGGTGATTCTGGCTTGTCTGCCGAGTGGTGCTGGCGTAGCCATCAGGTGATTTTGGCGTGTCCAGCAGGTGGCTCCAGCGAGTAGAGCAGGTTGTTCCAGCGTACTCAGCAGGTGGTTCAGGCGGGTCTGGCAGGTGGTTCCGGTCTCTCTAGTAGGTGGTTCCGGCGTGTCCGGCACGTGCTTCTGGCACGTCTGAGAGCTGGTTCCGGCATGCCCGGCGGGTGATTCCATAGAGTCCGCCACGTGGTTCTGGCCTAGCTGACAGGTGATTTTGGCGTCCCCGGCAGGTGGTTACAGCGAGTTGAGCAGGAGGTTCCGGCATGCTCGGCAGTTGCATCCGGTGTCTCTGGCACGTGGTTCTGGCACGTCTGACATTTGGTTGCATCATGTCTGGCAGGTGATTCCGGAGTGTCCGGCAAGAGGTTCTGGTGTAGCCGGCAGGTGATTTTGGCATGTCCGGCAGGTGTTTCTGGCGAGCTGTTCAGGTGGTTCCGGTGTTCTTGGCAGGTGATTCTGGCGTGTCCGGCAGGTGGTTCCGGTCTGTCCGGTAATGGGTTCCGTCATGTGCCGCACGTGGTTCTGGCACGTCTGAGAGGTGGTTCCCGCATGCCCGGCAGGTGCTCCAGGAGAGTCCTACAAGTGGTTCTGGCCTAGCCCGCAGGTGATTTTGGCGTGTCCGGCAGGTGGTTCCGGCATGTCTGGTAGGTGGTTCCGGTCTGTCCGCGAGGTGGTTCCGGCGTGTCAGGCACGTGGTTCCGGCATGTGTGACAGGTGGTTCTGGCATGTCCGGCAGGTGATTCTGGATTGTCCACCAAGTGGCTCTGGTGTAACCAGCAGGTGATTCCGGAGTGTACGGCAAGTGGTTCTGGCATAGCTGGCTGGTGATTTTGGGGTGTCCAGCAGGTGGCTCCAGCGAGTCGAGCAAGTTGTTCCGGTGTGCTCAGCAGGTGGTTCAGGCAGGTCCGGCAGGTGTTTCTGGTCTGTCCAGTACGTGGTGCCGGCATGTCCGGCACGTGCTTCCAGTATGTTTGAGAGGTGGTTCCTACCTTCCCGGCGGGAGATTCCGGAGCGTCCGCCATGTGATTCTGGCCTACCTGGTAGGGGATTTTGGCGTCTCTGGCTGGTGGTTCCGGCGAGTCGAAGAGGAGGTTCCGGCGTGCTCGGCAGGTGCATCCGGTGTCTCTGGCACGTCATTCTGGCACGTTCGAGAGGTGGTTCCGGCATGCCTGACAGGTGATTCCGGAGTGTCCGACAAGGGGTTCTGGCACGTCTGAGAGGTGGTTCCGGCATACCCTGCAGGTGATTCTGGCTTGTCTGCCGAGTGGTGCTGGCGTAGCCATCAGGTGATTTTGGCGTGTCCAGCAGGTGGCTCCAGCGAGTAGAGCAGGTTGTTCCAGCGTACTCAGCAGGTGGTTCAGGCGGGTCTGGCAGGTGGTTCCGGTCTCTCTAGTAGGTGGTTCCGGCGTGTCCGGCACGTGCTTCTGGCACGTCTGAGAGCTGGTTCCGGCATGCCCGGCGGGTGATTCCATAGAGTCCGCCACGTGGTTCTGGCCTAGCTGACAGGTGATTTTGGCGTCCCCGGCAGGTGGTTACAGCGAGTTGAGCAGGAGGTTCCGGCATGCTCGGCAGTTGCATCCGGTGTCTCTGGCACGTGGTTCTGGCACGTCTGACATTTGGTTGCATCATGTCTGGCAGGTGATTCCGGAGTGTCCGGCAAGAGGTTCTGGTGTAGCCGGCAGGTGATTTTGGCATGTCCGGCAGGTGTTTCTGGCGAGCTGTTCAGGTGGTTCCGGTGTTCTTGGCAGGTGATTCTGGCGTGTCCGGCAGGTGGTTCCGGTCTGTCCGGTAATGGGTTCCGTCATGTGCCGCGCGTGGTTCTGGCACGTCTGAGAGGTGGTTCCCGCATGCCCGGCAGGTGCTCCAGGAGAGTCCTACAAGTGGTTCTGGCCTAGCCCGCAGGTGATTTTGGCGTGTCCGGCAGGTGGTTCCGGCATGCTCGGCAGGTGGTTCAGGCATGTCTGGTAGGTGGTTCCGGTCTGTCCGCGAGGTGGTTCCGGCGTGTCAGGCACGTGGTTCCGGCATGTGTGACAGGTGGTTCTGGCATGTCCGGCAGGTGATTCTGGATTGTCCACCAAGTGGCTCTGGTGTAACCAGCAGGTGATTCCGGAGTGTACGGCAAGTGGTTCTGGCATAGCTGGCTGGTGATTTTGGGGTGTCCAGCAGGTGGCTCCAGCGAGTCGAGCAAGTTGTTCCGGTGTGCTCAGCAGGTGGTTCAGGCAGGTCCGGCAGGTGTTTCTGGTCTGTCCAGTACGTGGTGCCGGCATGTCCGGCACGTGCTTCCAGTATGTTTGAGAGGTGGTTCCTACCTTCCCGGCGGGAGATTCCGGAGCGTCCGCCATGTGATTCTGGCCTACCTGGCAGGGGATTTTGGCGTCTCTGGCTGGTGGTTCCGGCGAGTCGAAGAGGAGGTTCCGGCGTGCTCGGCAGGTGCATCCGGTGTCTCTGGCACGTCATTCTGGCACGTTCGAGAGGTGGTTCCGGCATGCCTGACAGGTGATTCCGGAGTGTCCGACAAGGGGTTCTGGCACGTCTGAGAGGTGGTTCCGGCATACCCTGCAGGTGATTCTGGCTTGTCTGCCGAGTGGTGCTGGCGTAGCCATCAGGTGATTTTGGCGTGTCCAGCAGGTGGCTCCAGCGAGTAGAGCAGGTTGTTCCAGCGTACTCAGCAGGTGGTTCAGGCGGGTCTGGCAGGTGGTTCCGGTCTCTCTAGTAGGTGGTTCCGGCGTGTCCGGCACGTGCTTCTGGCACGTCTGAGAGCTGGTTCCGGCATGCCCGGCGGGTGATTCCATAGAGTCCGCCACGTGGTTCTGGCCTAGCTGACAGGTGATTTTGGCGTCCCCGGCAGGTGGTTACAGCGAGTTGAGCAGGAGGTTCCGGCATGCTCGGCAGTTGCATCCGGTGTCTCTGGCACGTGGTTCTGGCACGTCTGACATTTGGTTGCATCATGTCTGGCAGGTGATTCCGGAGTGTCCGGCAAGAGGTTCTGGTGTAGCCGGCAGGTGATTTTGGCATGTCCGGCAGGTGTTTCTGGCGAGCTGTTCAGGTGGTTCCGGTGTTCTTGGCAGGTGATTCTGGCGTGTCCAGCAGGTGGTTCCGGTCTGTCCGGTAATGGGTTCTGTCATGTGCCGCACGTGGTTCTGGCACGTCTGAGAGGTGGTTCCCGCATGCCCGGCAGGTGCTCCAGGAGAGTCCTACAAGTGGTTCTGGCCTAGCCCGCAGGTGATTTTGGCGTGTCCGGCAGGTGGTTCCGGCATGTCTGGTAGGTGGTTCCGGTCTGTCCGCGAGGTGGTTCCGGCGTGTCAGGCACGTGGTTCCGGCATGTGTGACAGGTGGTTCTGGCATGTCCGGCAGGTGATTCTGGATTGTCCACCAAGTGGCTCTTGTGTAACCAGCAGGTGATTCCGGAGTGTACGGCAAGTGGTTCTGGCATAGCTGGCTGGTGATTTTGGGGTGTCCAGCAGGTGGCTCCAGCGAGTCGAGCAAGTTGTTCCGGTGTGCTCAGCAGGTGGTTCAGGCAGGTCCGGCAGGTGTTTCTGGTCTGTCCAGTACGTGGTGCCGGCATGTCCGGCACGTGCTTCCAGTATGTTTGAGAGGTGGTTCCTACCTTCCCGGCGGGAGATTCCGGAGCGTCCGCCATGTGATTCTGGCCTACCTGGCAGGGGATTTTGGCGTCTCTGGCTGGTGGTTCCGGCGAGTCGAAGAGGAGGTTCCGGCGTGCTCGGCAGGTGCATCCGGTGTCTCTGGCACGTCATTCTGGCACGTTCGAGAGGTGGTTCCGGCATGCCTGACAGGTGATTCCGGAGTGTCCGACAAGGGGTTCTGGCACGTCTGAGAGGTGGTTCTGGCATACCCTGCAGGTGATTCTGGCTTGTCTGCCGAGTGGTGCTGGCGTAGCCATCAGGTGATTTTGGCGTGTCCAGCAGGTGGCTCCAGCGAGTAGAGCAGGTTGTTCCAGCGTACTCAGCAGGTGGTTCAGGCGGGTCTGGCAGGTGGTTCCGGTCTCTCTAGTAGGTGGTTCCGGCGTGTCCGGCACGTGCTTCTGGCACGTCTGAGAGCTGGTTCCGGCATGCCCGGCGGGTGATTCCATAGAGTCCGCCACGTGGTTCTGGCCTAGCTGACAGGTGATTTTGGCGTCCCCGGCAGGTGGTTACAGCGAGTTGAGCAGGAGGTTCCGGCATGCTCGGCAGTTGCATCCGGTGTCTCTGGCACGTGGTTCTGGCACGTCTGACATTTGGTTGCATCATGTCTGGCAGGTGATTCCGGAGTGTCCGGCAAGAGGTTCTGGTGTAGCCGGCAGGTGATTTTGGCATGTCCGGCAGGTGTTTCTGGCGAGCTGTTCAGGTGGTTCCGGTGTTCTTGGCAGGTGATTCTGGCGTGTCCAGCAGGTGGTTCCGGTCTGTCCGGTAATGGGTTCCGTCATGTGCCGCACGTGGTTCTGGCACGTCTGAGAGGTGGTTCCCGCATGCCCGGCAGGTGCTCCAGGAGAGTCCTACAAGTGGTTCTGGCCTAGCCCGCAGGTGATTTTGGCGTGTCCGGCAGGTGGTTCCGGCATGCTCGGCAGGTGGTTCAGGCATGTCTGGTAGGTGGTTCCGGTCTGTCCGCGAGGTGGTTCCGGCGTGTCAGGCACGTGGTTCCGGCATGTGTGACAGGTGGTTCTGGCATGTCCGGCAGGTGATTCTGGATTGTCCACCAAGTGGCTCTGGTGTAACCAGCAGGTGATTCCGGAGTGTACGGCAAGTGGTTCTGGCATAGCTGGCTGGTGATTTTGGGGTGTCCAGCAGGTGGCTCCAGCGAGTCGAGCAAGTTGTTCCGGTGTGCTCAGCAGGTGGTTCAGGCAGGTCCGGCAGGTGTTTCTGGTCTGTCCAGTACGTGGTGCCGGCATGTCCGGCACGTGCTTCCAGTATGTTTGAGAGGTGGTTCCTACCTTCCCGGCGGGAGATTCCGGAGCGTCCGCCATGTGATTCTGGCCTACCTGGCAGGGGATTTTGGCGTCTCTGGCTGGTGGTTCCGGCGAGTCGAAGAGGAGGTTCCGGCGTGCTCGGCAGGTGCATCCGGTGTCTCTGGCACGTCATTCTGGCACGTTCGAGAGGTGGTTCCGGCATGCCTGACAGGTGATTCCGGAGTGTCCGACAAGGGGTTCTGGCACGTCTGAGAGGTGGTTCCGGCATACCCTGCAGGTGATTCTGGCTTGTCTGCCGAGTGGTGCTGGCGTAGCCATCAGGTGATTTTGGCGTGTCCAGCAGGTGGCTCCAGCGAGTAGAGCAGGTTGTTCCAGCGTACTCAGCAGGTGGTTCAGGCGGGTCTGGCAGGTGGTTCCGGTCTCTCTAGTAGGTGGTTCCGGCGTGTCCGGCACGTGCTTCTGGCACGTCTGAGAGCTGGTTCCGGCATGCCCGGCGGGTGATTCCATAGAGTCCGCCACGTGGTTCTGGCCTAGCTGACAGGTGATTTTGGCGTCCCCGGCAGGTGGTTACAGCGAGTTGAGCAGGAGGTTCCGGCATGCTCGGCAGTTGCATCCGGTGTCTCTGGCACGTGGTTCTGGCACGTCTGACATTTGGTTGCATCATGTCTGGCAGGTGATTCCGGAGTGTCCGGCAAGAGGTTCTGGTGTAGCCGGCAGGTGATTTTGGCATGTCCGGCAGGTGTTTCTGGCGAGCTGTTCAGGTGGTTCCGGTGTTCTTGGCAGGTGATTCTGGCGTGTCCAGCAGGTGGTTCCGGTCTGTCCGGTAATGGGTTCCGTCATGTGCCGCACGTGGTTCTGGCACGTCTGAGAGGTGGTTCCCGCATGCCCGGCAGGTGCTCCAGGAGAGTCCTACAAGTGGTTCTGGCCTAGCCCGCAGGTGATTTTGGCGTGTCCGGCAGGTGGTTCCGGCATGCTCGGCAGGTGGTTCAGGCATGTCTGGTAGGTGGTTCCGGTCTGTCCGCGAGGTGGTTCCGGCGTGTCAGGCACGTGGTTCCGGCATGTGTGACAGGTGGTTCTGGCATGTCCGGCAGGTGATTCTGGATTGTCCACCAAGTGGCTCTGGTGTAACCAGCAGGTGATTCCGGAGTGTACGGCAAGTGGTTCTGGCATAGCTGGCTGGTGATTTTGGGGTGTCCAGCAGGTGGCTCCAGCGAGTCGAGCAAGTTGTTCCGGTGTGCTCAGCAGGTGGTTCAGGCAGGTCCGGCAGGTGTTTCTGGTCTGTCCAGTACGTGGTGCCGGCATGTCCGGCACGTGCTTCCAGTATGTTTGAGAGGTGGTTCCTACCTTCCCGGCGGGAGATTCCGGAGCGTCCGCCATGTGATTCTGGCCTACCTGGCAGGGGATTTTGGCGTCTCTGGCTGGTGGTTCCGGCGAGTCGAAGAGGAGGTTCCGGCGTGCTCGGCAGGTGCATCCGGTGTCTCTGGCACGTCATTCTGGCACGTTCGAGAGGTGGTTCCGGCATGCCTGACAGGTGATTCCGGAGTGTCCGACAAGGGGTTCTGGCACGTCTGAGAGGTGGTTCCGGCATACCCTGCAGGTGATTCTGGCTTGTCTGCCGAGTGGTGCTGGCGTAGCCATCAGGTGATTTTGGCGTGTCCAGCAGGTGGCTCCAGCGAGTAGAGCAGGTTGTTCCAGCGTACTCAGCAGGTGGTTCAGGCGGGTCTGGCAGGTGGTTCCGGTCTCTCTAGTAGGTGGTTCCGGCGTGTCCGGCACGTGCTTCTGGCACGTCTGAGAGCTGGTTCCGGCATGCCCGGCGGGTGATTCCATAGAGTCCGCCACGTGGTTCTGGCCTAGCTGACAGGTGATTTTGGCGTCCCCGGCAGGTGGTTACAGCGAGTTGAGCAGGAGGTTCCGGCATGCTCGGCAGTTGCATCCGGTGTCTCTGGCACGTGGTTCTGGCACGTCTGACATTTGGTTGCATCATGTCTGGCAGGTGATTCCGGAGTGTCCGGCAAGAGGTTCTGGTGTAGCCGGCAGGTGATTTTGGCATGTCCGGCAGGTGTTTCTGGCGAGCTGTTCAGGTGGTTCCGGTGTTCTTGGCAGGTGATTCTGGCGTGTCCAGCAGGTGGTTCCGGTCTGTCCGGTAATGGGTTCCGTCATGTGCCGCACGTGGTTCTGGCACGTCTGAGAGGTGGTTCCCGCATGCCCGGCAGGTGCTCCAGGAGAGTCCTACAAGTGGTTCTGGCCTAGCCCGCAGGTGATTTTGGCGTGTCCGGCAGGTGGTTCCGGCATGTCTGGTAGGTGGTTCCGGTCTGTCCGCGAGGTGGTTCCGGCGTGTCAGGCACGTGGTTCCGGCATGTGTGACAGGTGGTTCTGGCATGTCCGGCAGGTGATTCTGGATTGTCCACCAAGTGGCTCTGGTGTAACCAGCAGGTGATTCCGGAGTGTACGGCAAGTGGTTCTGGCATAGCTGGCTGGTGATTTTGGGGTGTCCAGCAGGTGGCTCCAGCGAGTCGAGCAAGTTGTTCCGGTGTGCTCAGCAGGTGGTTCAGGCAGGTCCGGCAGGTGTTTCTGGTCTGTCCAGTACGTGGTGCCGGCATGTCCGGCACGTGCTTCCAGTATGTTTGAGAGGTGGTTCCTACCTTCCCGGCGGGAGATTCCGGAGCGTCCGCCATGTGATTCTGGCCTACCTGGCAGGGGATTTTGGCGTCTCTGGCTGGTGGTTCCGGCGAGTCGAAGAGGAGGTTCCGGCGTGCTCGGCAGGTGCATCCGGTGTCTCTGGCACGTCATTCTGGCACGTTCGAGAGGTGGTTCCGGCATGCCTGACAGGTGATTCCGGAGTGTCCGACAAGGGGTTCTGGCACGTCTGAGAGGTGGTTCCGGCATACCCTGCAGGTGATTCTGGCTTGTCTGCCGAGTGGTGCTGGCGTAGCCATCAGGTGATTTTGGCGTGTCCAGCAGGTGGCTCCAGCGAGTAGAGCAGGTTGTTCCAGCGTACTCAGCAGGTGGTTCAGGCGGGTCTGGCAGGTGGTTCCGGTCTCTCTAGTAGGTGGTTCCGGCGTGTCCGGCACGTGCTTCTGGCACGTCTGAGAGCTGGTTCCGGCATGCCCGGCGGGTGATTCCATAGAGTCCGCCACGTGGTTCTGGCCTAGCTGACAGGTGATTTTGGCGTCCCCGGCAGGTGGTTACAGCGAGTTGAGCAGGAGGTTCCGGCATGCTCGGCAGTTGCATCCGGTGTCTCTGGCACGTGGTTCTGGCACGTCTGACATTTGGTTGCATCATGTCTGGCAGGTGATTCCGGAGTGTCCGGCAAGAGGTTCTGGTGTAGCCGGCAGGTGATTTTGGCATGTCCGGCAGGTGTTTCTGGCGAGCTGTTCAGGTGGTTCCGGTGTTCTTGGCAGGTGATTCTGGCGTGTCCGGCAGGTGGTTCCGGTCTGTCCGGTAATGGGTTCCGTCATGTGCCGCACGTGGTTCTGGCACGTCTGAGAGGTGGTTCCCGCATGCCCGGCAGGTGCTCCAGGAGAGTCCTACAAGTGGTTCTGGCCTAGCCCGCAGGTGATTTTGGCGTGTCCGGCAGGTGGTTCCGGCATGCTCGGCAGGTGGTTCAGGCATGTCTGGTAGGTGGTTCCGGTCTGTCCGCGAGGTGGTTCCGGCGTGTCAGGCACGTGGTTCCGGCATGTGTGACAGGTGGTTCTGGCATGTCCGGCAGGTGATTCTGGATTGTCCACCAAGTGGCTCTGGTGTAACCAGCAGGTGATTCCGGAGTGTACGGCAAGTGGTTCTGGCATAGCTGGCTGGTGATTTTGGGGTGTCCAGCAGGTGGCTCCAGCGAGTCGAGCAAGTTGTTCCGGTGTGCTCAGCAGGTGGTTCAGGCAGGTCCGGCAGGTGTTTCTGGTCTGTCCAGTACGTGGTGCCGGCATGTCCGGCACGTGCTTCCAGTATGTTTGAGAGGTGGTTCCTACCTTCCCGGCGGGAGATTCCGGAGCGTCCGCCATGTGATTCTGGCCTACCTGGCAGGGGATTTTGGCGTCTCTGGCTGGTGGTTCCGGCGAGTTGAAGAGGAGGTTCCGGCGTGCTCGGCAGGTGCATCCGGTGTCTCTGGCACGTCATTCTGGCACGTTCGAGAGGTGGTTCCGGCATGCCTGACAGGTGATTCCGGAGTGTCCGACAAGGGGTTCTGGCACGTCTGAGAGGTGGTTCCGGCATACCCTGCAGGTGATTCTGGCTTGTCTGCCGAGTGGTGCTGGCGTAGCCATCAGGTGATTTTGGCGTGTCCAGCAGGTGGCTCCAGCGAGTAGAGCAGGTTGTTCCAGCGTACTCAGCAGGTGGTTCAGGCGGGTCTGGCAGGTGGTTCCGGTCTCTCTAGTAGGTGGTTCCGGCGTGTCCGGCACGTGCTTCTGGCACGTCTGAGAGCTGGTTCCGGCATGCCCGGCGGGTGATTCCATAGAGTCCGCCACGTGGTTCTGGCCTAGCTGACAGGTGATTTTGGCGTCCCCGGCAGGTGGTTACAGCGAGTTGAGCAGGAGGTTCCGGCATGCTCGGCAGTTGCATCCGGTGTCTCTGGCACGTGGTTCTGGCACGTCTGACATTTGGTTGCATCATGTCTGGCAGGTGATTCCGGAGTGTCCGGCAAGAGGTTCTGGTGTAGCCGGCAGGTGATTTTGGCATGTCCGGCAGGTGTTTCTGGCGAGCTGTTCAGGTGGTTCCGGTGTTCTTGGCAGGTGATTCTGGCGTGTCCGGCAGGTGGTTCCGGTCTGTCCGGTAATGGGTTCCGTCATGTGCCGCACGTGGTTCTGGCACGTCTGAGAGGTGGTTCCCGCATGCCCGGCAGGTGCTCCAGGAGAGTCCTACAAGTGGTTCTGGCCTAGCCCGCAGGTGATTTTGGCGTGTCCGGCAGGTGGTTCCGGCATGTCTGGTAGGTGGTTCCGGTCTGTCCGCGAGGTGGTTCCGGCGTGTCAGGCACGTGGTTCCGGCATGTGTGACAGGTGGTTCTGGCATGTCCGGCAGGTGATTCTGGATTGTCCACCAAGTGGCTCTGGTGTAACCAGCAGGTGATTCCGGAGTGTACGGCAAGTGGTTCTGGCATAGCTGGCTGGTGATTTTGGGGTGTCCAGCAGGTGGCTCCAGCGAGTCGAGCAAGTTGTTCCGGTGTGCTCAGCAGGTGGTTCAGGCAGGTCCGGCAGGTGTTTCTGGTCTGTCCAGTACGTGGTGCCGGCATGTCCGGCACGTGCTTCCAGTATGTTTGAGAGGTGGTTCCTACCTTCCCGGCGGGAGATTCCGGAGCGTCCGCCATGTGATTCTGGCCTACCTGGCAGGGGATTTTGGCGTCTCTGGCTGGTGGTTCCGGCGAGTCGAAGAGGAGGTTCCGGCGTGCTCGGCAGGTGCATCCGGTGTCTCTGGCACGTCATTCTGGCACGTTCGAGAGGTGGTTCCGGCATGCCTGACAGGTGATTCCGGAGTGTCCGACAAGGGGTTCTGGCACGTCTGAGAGGTGGTTCCGGCATACCCTGCAGGTGATTCTGGCTTGTCTGCCGAGTGGTGCTGGCGTAGCCATCAGGTGATTTTGGCGTGTCCAGCAGGTGGCTCCAGCGAGTAGAGCAGGTTGTTCCAGCGTACTCAGCAGGTGGTTCAGGCGGGTCTGGCAGGTGGTTCCGGTCTCTCTAGTAGGTGGTTCCGGCGTGTCCGGCACGTGCTTCTGGCACGTCTGAGAGCTGGTTCCGGCATGCCCGGCGGGTGATTCCATAGAGTCCGCCACGTGGTTCTGGCCTAGCTGACAGGTGATTTTGGCGTCCCCGGCAGGTGGTTACAGCGAGTTGAGCAGGAGGTTCCGGCATGCTCGGCAGTTGCATCCGGTGTCTCTGGCACGTGGTTCTGGCACGTCTGACATTTGGTTGCATCATGTCTGGCAGGTGATTCCGGAGTGTCCGGCAAGAGGTTCTGGTGTAGCCGGCAGGTGATTTTGGCATGTCCGGCAGGTGTTTCTGGCGAGCTGTTCAGGTGGTTCCGGTGTTCTTGGCAGGTGATTCTGGCGTGTCCGGCAGGTGGTTCCGGTCTGTCCGGTAATGGGTTCCGTCATGTGCCGCACGTGGTTCTGGCACGTCTGAGAGGTGGTTCCCGCATGCCCGGCAGGTGCTCCAGGAGAGTCCTACAAGTGGTTCTGGCCTAGCCCGCAGGTGATTTTGGCGTGTCCGGCAGGTGGTTCCGGCATGCTCGGCAGGTGGTTCAGGCATGTCTGGTAGGTGGTTCCGGTCTGTCCGCGAGGTGGTTCCGGCGTGTCAGGCACGTGGTTCCGGCATGTGTGACAGGTGGTTCTGGCATGTCCGGCAGGTGATTCTGGATTGTCCACCAAGTGGCTCTGGTGTAACCAGCAGGTGATTCCGGAGTGTACGGCAAGTGGTTCTGGCATAGCTGGCTGGTGATTTTGGGGTGTCCAGCAGGTGGCTCCAGCGAGTCGAGCAAGTTGTTCCGGTGTGCTCAGCAGGTGGTTCAGGCAGGTCCGGCAGGTGTTTCTGGTCTGTCCAGTACGTGGTGCCGGCATGTCCGGCACGTGCTTCCAGTATGTTTGAGAGGTGGTTCCTACCTTCCCGGCGGGAGATTCCGGAGCGTCCGCCATGTGATTCTGGCCTACCTGGCAGGGGATTTTGGCGTCTCTGGCTGGTGGTTCCGGCGAGTCGAAGAGGAGGTTCCGGCGTGCTCGGCAGGTGCATCCGGTGTCTCTGGCACGTCATTCTGGCACGTTCGAGAGGTGGTTCCGGCATGCCTGACAGGTGATTCCGGAGTGTCCGACAAGGGGTTCTGGCACGTCTGAGAGGTGGTTCCGGCATACCCTGCAGGTGATTCTGGCTTGTCTGCCGAGTGGTGCTGGCGTAGCCATCAGGTGATTTTGGCGTGTCCAGCAGGTGGCTCCAGCGAGTAGAGCAGGTTGTTCCAGCGTACTCAGCAGGTGGTTCAGGCGGGTCTGGCAGGTGGTTCCGGTCTCTCTAGTAGGTGGTTCCGGCGTGTCCGGCACGTGCTTCTGGCACGTCTGAGAGCTGGTTCCGGCATGCCCGGCGGGTGATTCCATAGAGTCCGCCACGTGGTTCTGGCCTAGCTGACAGGTGATTTTGGCGTCCCCGGCAGGTGGTTACAGCGAGTTGAGCAGGAGGTTCCGGCATGCTCGGCAGTTGCATCCGGTGTCTCTGGCACGTGGTTCTGGCACGTCTGACATTTGGTTGCATCATGTCTGGCAGGTGATTCCGGAGTGTCCGGCAAGAGGTTCTGGTGTAGCCGGCAGGTGATTTTGGCATGTCCGGCAGGTGTTTCTGGCGAGCTGTTCAGGTGGTTCCGGTGTTCTTGGCAGGTGATTCTGGCGTGTCCGGCAGGTGGTTCCGGTCTGTCCGGTAATGGGTTCCATCATGTGCCGCACGTGGTTCTGGCACGTCTGAGAGGTGGTTCCCGCATGCCCGGCAGGTGCTCCAGGAGAGTCCTACAAGTGGTTCTGGCCTAGCCCGCAGGTGATTTTGGCGTGTCCGGCAGGTGGTTCCGGCATGTCTGGTAGGTGGTTCCGGTCTGTCCGCGAGGTGGTTCCGGCGTGTCAGGCACGTGGTTCCGGCATGTGTGACAGGTGGTTCTGGCATGTCCGGCAGGTGATTCTGGATTGTCCACCAAGTGGCTCTGGTGTAACCAGCAGGTGATTCCGGAGTGTACGGCAAGTGGTTCTGGCATAGCTGGCTGGTGATTTTGGGGTGTCCAGCAGGTGGCTCCAGCGAGTCGAGCAAGTTGTTCCGGTGTGCTCAGCAGGTGGTTCAGGCAGGTCCGGCAGGTGTTTCTGGTCTGTCCAGTACGTGGTGCCGGCATGTCCGGCACGTGCTTCCAGTATGTTTGAGAGGTGGTTCCTACCTTCCCGGCGGGAGATTCCGGAGCGTCCGCCATGTGATTCTGGCCTACCTGGCAGGGGATTTTGGCGTCTCTGGCTGGTGGTTCCGGCGAGTCGAAGAGGAGGTTCCGGCGTGCTCGGCAGGTGCATCCGGTGTCTCTGGCACGTCATTCTGGCACGTTCGAGAGGTGGTTCCGGCATGCCTGACAGGTGATTCCGGAGTGTCCGACAAGGGGTTCTGGCACGTCTGAGAGGTGGTTCCGGCATACCCTGCAGGTGATTCTGGCTTGTCTGCCGAGTGGTGCTGGCGTAGCCATCAGGTGATTTTGGCGTGTCCAGCAGGTGGCTCCAGCGAGTAGAGCAGGTTGTTCCAGCGTACTCAGCAGGTGGTTCAGGCGGGTCTGGCAGGTGGTTCCGGTCTCTCTAGTAGGTGGTTCCGGCGTGTCCGGCACGTGCTTCTGGCACGTCTGAGAGCTGGTTCCGGCATGCCCGGCGGGTGATTCCATAGAGTCCGCCACGTGGTTCTGGCCTAGCTGACAGGTGATTTTGGCGTCCCCGGCAGGTGGTTACAGCGAGTTGAGCAGGAGGTTCCGGCATGCTCGGCAGTTGCATCCGGTGTCTCTGGCACGTGGTTCTGGCACGTCTGACATTTGGTTGCATCATGTCTGGCAGGTGATTCCGGAGTGTCCGGCAAGAGGTTCTGGTGTAGCCGGCAGGTGATTTTGGCATGTCCGGCAGGTGTTTCTGGCGAGCTGTTCAGGTGGTTCCGGTGTTCTTGGCAGGTGATTCTGGCGTGTCCGGCAGGTGGTTCCGGTCTGTCCGGTAATGGGTTCCATCATGTGCCGCACGTGGTTCTGGCACGTCTGAGAGGTGGTTCCCGCATGCCCGGCAGGTGCTCCAGGAGAGTCCTACAAGTGGTTCTGGCCTAGCCCGCAGGTGATTTTGGCGTGTCCGGCAGGTGGTTCCGGCATGTCTGGTAGGTGGTTCCGGTCTGTCCGCGAGGTGGTTCCGGCGTGTCAGGCACGTGGTTCCGGCATGTGTGACAGGTGGTTCTGGCATGTCCGGCAGGTGATTCTGGATTGTCCACCAAGTGGCTCTGGTGTAACCAGCAGGTGATTCCGGAGTGTACGGCAAGTGGTTCTGGCATAGCTGGCTGGTGATTTTGGGGTGTCCAGCAGGTGGCTCCAGCGAGTCGAGCAAGTTGTTCCGGTGTGCTCAGCAGGTGGTTCAGGCAGGTCCGGCAGGTGTTTCTGGTCTGTCCAGTACGTGGTGCCGGCATGTCCGGCACGTGCTTCCAGTATGTTTGAGAGGTGGTTCCTACCTTCCCGGCGGGAGATTCCGGAGCGTCCGCCATGTGATTCTGGCCTACCTGGCAGGGGATTTTGGCGTCTCTGGCTGGTGGTTCCGGCGAGTCGAAGAGGAGGTTCCGGCGTGCTCGGCAGGTGCATCCGGTGTCTCTGGCACGTCATTCTGGCACGTTCGAGAGGTGGTTCCGGCATGCCTGACAGGTGATTCCGGAGTGTCCGACAAGGGGTTCTGGCACGTCTGAGAGGTGGTTCCGGCATACCCTGCAGGTGATTCTGGCTTGTCTGCCGAGTGGTGCTGGCGTAGCCATCAGGTGATTTTGGCGTGTCCAGCAGGTGGCTCCAGCGAGTAGAGCAGGTTGTTCCAGCGTACTCAGCAGGTGGTTCAGGCGGGTCTGGCAGGTGGTTCCGGTCTCTCTAGTAGGTGGTTCCGGCGTGTCCGGCACGTGCTTCTGGCACGTCTGAGAGCTGGTTCCGGCATGCCCGGCGGGTGATTCCATAGAGTCCGCCACGTGGTTCTGGCCTAGCTGACAGGTGATTTTGGCGTCCCCGGCAGGTGGTTACAGCGAGTTGAGCAGGAGGTTCCGGCATGCTCGGCAGTTGCATCCGGTGTCTCTGGCACGTGGTTCTGGCACGTCTGACATTTGGTTGCATCATGTCTGGCAGGTGATTCCGGAGTGTCCGGCAAGAGGTTCTGGTGTAGCCGGCAGGTGATTTTGGCATGTCCGGCAGGTGTTTCTGGCGAGCTGTTCAGGTGGTTCCGGTGTTCTTGGCAGGTGATTCTGGCGTGTCCGGCAGGTGGTTCCGGTCTGTCCGGTAATGGGTTCCGTCATGTGCCGCACGTGGTTCTGGCACGTCTGAGAGGTGGTTCCCGCATGCCCGGCAGGTGCTCCAGGAGAGTCCTACAAGTGGTTCTGGCCTAGCCCGCAGGTGATTTTGGCGTGTCCGGCAGGTGGTTCCGGCATGCTCGGCAGGTGGTTCAGGCATGTCTGGTAGGTGGTTCCGGTCTGTCCGCGAGGTGGTTCCGGCGTGTCAGGCACGTGGTTCCGGCATGTGTGACAGGTGGTTCTGGCATGTCCGGCAGGTGATTCTGGATTGTCCACCAAGTGGCTCTGGTGTAACCAGCAGGTGATTCCGGAGTGTACGGCAAGTGGTTCTGGCATAGCTGGCTGGTGATTTTGGGGTGTCCAGCAGGTGGCTCCAGCGAGTCGAGCAAGTTGTTCCGGTGTGCTCAGCAGGTGGTTCAGGCAGGTCCGGCAGGTGTTTCTGGTCTGTCCAGTACGTGGTGCCGGCATGTCCGGCACGTGCTTCCAGTATGTTTGAGAGGTGGTTCCTACCTTCCCGGCGGGAGATTCCGGAGCGTCCGCCATGTGATTCTGGCCTACCTGGCAGGGGATTTTGGCGTCTCTGGCTGGTGGTTCCGGCGAGTCGAAGAGGAGGTTCCGGCGTGCTCGGCAGGTGCATCCGGTGTCTCTGGCACGTCATTCTGGCACGTTCGAGAGGTGGTTCCGGCATGCCTGACAGGTGATTCCGGAGTGTCCGACAAGGGGTTCTGGCACGTCTGAGAGGTGGTTCCGGCATACCCTGCAGGTGATTCTGGCTTGTCTGCCGAGTGGTGCTGGCGTAGCCATCAGGTGATTTTGGCGTGTCCAGCAGGTGGCTCCAGCGAGTAGAGCAGGTTGTTCCAGCGTACTCAGCAGGTGGTTCAGGCGGGTCTGGCAGGTGGTTCCGGTCTCTCTAGTAGGTGGTTCCGGCGTGTCCGGCACGTGCTTCTGGCACGTCTGAGAGCTGGTTCCGGCATGCCCGGCGGGTGATTCCATAGAGTCCGCCACGTGGTTCTGGCCTAGCTGACAGGTGATTTTGGCGTCCCCGGCAGGTGGTTACAGCGAGTTGAGCAGGAGGTTCCGGCATGCTCGGCAGTTGCATCCGGTGTCTCTGGCACGTGGTTCTGGCACGTCTGACATTTGGTTGCATCATGTCTGGCAGGTGATTCCGGAGTGTCCGGCAAGAGGTTCTGGTGTAGCCGGCAGGTGATTTTGGCATGTCCGGCAGGTGTTTCTGGCGAGCTGTTCAGGTGGTTCCGGTGTTCTTGGCAGGTGATTCTGGCGTGTCCGGCAGGTGGTTCCGGTCTGTCCGGTAATGGGTTCCGTCATGTGCCGCACGTGGTTCTGGCACGTCTGAGAGGTGGTTCCCGCATGCCCGGCAGGTGCTCCAGGAGAGTCCTACAAGTGGTTCTGGCCTAGCCCGCAGGTGATTTTGGCGTGTCCGGCAGGTGGTTCCGGCATGTCTGGTAGGTGGTTCCGGTCTGTCCGCGAGGTGGTTCCGGCGTGTCAGGCACGTGGTTCCGGCATGTGTGACAGGTGGTTCTGGCATGTCCGGCAGGTGATTCTGGATTGTCCACCAAGTGGCTCTGGTGTAACCAGCAGGTGATTCCGGAGTGTACGGCAAGTGGTTCTGGCATAGCTGGCTGGTGATTTTGGGGTGTCCAGCAGGTGGCTCCAGCGAGTCGAGCAAGTTGTTCCGGTGTGCTCAGCAGGTGGTTCAGGCAGGTCCGGCAGGTGTTTCTGGTCTGTCCAGTACGTGGTGCCGGCATGTCCGGCACGTGCTTCCAGTATGTTTGAGAGGTGGTTCCTACCTTCCCGGCGGGAGATTCCGGAGCGTCCGCCATGTGATTCTGGCCTACCTGGCAGGGGATTTTGGCGTCTCTGGCTGGTGGTTCCGGCGAGTCGAAGAGGAGGTTCCGGCGTGCTCGGCAGGTGCATCCGGTGTCTCTGGCACGTCATTCTGGCACGTTCGAGAGGTGGTTCCGGCATGCCTGACAGGTGATTCCGGAGTGTCCGACAAGGGGTTCTGGCACGTCTGAGAGGTGGTTCCGGCATACCCTGCAGGTGATTCTGGCTTGTCTGCCGAGTGGTGCTGGCGTAGCCATCAGGTGATTTTGGCGTGTCCAGCAGGTGGCTCCAGCGAGTAGAGCAGGTTGTTCCAGCGTACTCAGCAGGTGGTTCAGGCGGGTCTGGCAGGTGGTTCCGGTCTCTCTAGTAGGTGGTTCCGGCGTGTCCGGCACGTGCTTCTGGCACGTCTGAGAGCTGGTTCCGGCATGCCCGGCGGGTGATTCCATAGAGTCCGCCACGTGGTTCTGGCCTAGCTGACAGGTGATTTTGGCGTCCCCGGCAGGTGGTTACAGCGAGTTGAGCAGGAGGTTCCGGCATGCTCGGCAGTTGCATCCGGTGTCTCTGGCACGTGGTTCTGGCACGTCTGACATTTGGTTGCATCATGTCTGGCAGGTGATTCCGGAGTGTCCGGCAAGAGGTTCTGGTGTAGCCGGCAGGTGATTTTGGCATGTCCGGCAGGTGTTTCTGGCGAGCTGTTCAGGTGGTTCCGGTGTTCTTGGCAGGTGATTCTGGCGTGTCCGGCAGGTGGTTCCGGTCTGTCCGGTAATGGGTTCCGTCATGTGCCGCACGTGGTTCTGGCACGTCTGAGAGGTGGTTCCCGCATGCCCGGCAGGTGCTCCAGGAGAGTCCTACAAGTGGTTCTGGCCTAGCCCGCAGGTGATTTTGGCGTGTCCGGCAGGTGGTTCCGGCATGCTCGGCAGGTGGTTCAGGCATGTCTGGTAGGTGGTTCCGGTCTGTCCGCGAGGTGGTTCCGGCGTGTCAGGCACGTGGTTCCGGCATGTGTGACAGGTGGTTCTGGCATGTCCGGCAGGTGATTCTGGATTGTCCACCAAGTGGCTCTGGTGTAACCAGCAGGTGATTCCGGAGTGTACGGCAAGTGGTTCTGGCATAGCTGGCTGGTGATTTTGGGGTGTCCAGCAGGTGGCTCCAGCGAGTCGAGCAAGTTGTTCCGGTGTGCTCAGCAGGTGGTTCAGGCAGGTCCGGCAGGTGTTTCTGGTCTGTCCAGTACGTGGTGCCGGCATGTCCGGCACGTGCTTCCAGTATGTTTGAGAGGTGGTTCCTACCTTCCCGGCGGGAGATTCCGGAGCGTCCGCCATGTGATTCTGGCCTACCTGGCAGGGGATTTTGGCGTCTCTGGCTGGTGGTTCCGGCGAGTCGAAGAGGAGGTTCCGGCGTGCTCGGCAGGTGCATCCGGTGTCTCTGGCACGTCATTCTGGCACGTTCGAGAGGTGGTTCCGGCATGCCTGACAGGTGATTCCGGAGTGTCCGACAAGGGGTTCTGGCACGTCTGAGAGGTGGTTCCGGCATACCCTGCAGGTGATTCTGGCTTGTCTGCCGAGTGGTGCTGGCGTAGCCATCAGGTGATTTTGGCGTGTCCAGCAGGTGGCTCCAGCGAGTAGAGCAGGTTGTTCCAGCGTACTCAGCAGGTGGTTCAGGCGGGTCTGGCAGGTGGTTCCGGTCTCTCTAGTAGGTGGTTCCGGCGTGTCCGGCACGTGCTTCTGGCACGTCTGAGAGCTGGTTCCGGCATGCCCGGCGGGTGATTCCATAGAGTCCGCCACGTGGTTCTGGCCTAGCTGACAGGTGATTTTGGCGTCCCCGGCAGGTGGTTACAGCGAGTTGAGCAGGAGGTTCCGGCATGCTCGGCAGTTGCATCCGGTGTCTCTGGCACGTGGTTCTGGCACGTCTGACATTTGGTTGCATCATGTCTGGCAGGTGATTCCGGAGTGTCCGGCAAGAGGTTCTGGTGTAGCCGGCAGGTGATTTTGGCATGTCCGGCAGGTGTTTCTGGCGAGCTGTTCAGGTGGTTCCGGTGTTCTTGGCAGGTGATTCTGGCGTGTCCGGCAGGTGGTTCCGGTCTGTCCGGTAATGGGTTCCGTCATGTGCCGCACGTGGTTCTGGCACGTCTGAGAGGTGGTTCCCGCATGCCCGGCAGGTGCTCCAGGAGAGTCCTACAAGTGGTTCTGGCCTAGCCCGCAGGTGATTTTGGCGTGTCCGGCAGGTGGTTCCGGCATGTCTGGTAGGTGGTTCCGGTCTGTCCGCGAGGTGGTTCCGGCGTGTCAGGCACGTGGTTCCGGCATGTGTGACAGGTGGTTCTGGCATGTCCGGCAGGTGATTCTGGATTGTCCACCAAGTGGCTCTGGTGTAACCAGCAGGTGATTCCGGAGTGTACGGCAAGTGGTTCTGGCATAGCTGGCTGGTGATTTTGGGGTGTCCAGCAGGTGGCTCCAGCGAGTCGAGCAAGTTGTTCCGGTGTGCTCAGCAGGTGGTTCAGGCAGGTCCGGCAGGTGTTTCTGGTCTGTCCAGTACGTGGTGCCGGCATGTCCGGCACGTGCTTCCAGTATGTTTGAGAGGTGGTTCCTACCTTCCCGGCGGGAGATTCCGGAGCGTCCGCCATGTGATTCTGGCCTACCTGGCAGGGGATTTTGGCGTCTCTGGCTGGTGGTTCCGGCGAGTCGAAGAGGAGGTTCCGGCGTGCTCGGCAGGTGCATCCGGTGTCTCTGGCACGTCATTCTGGCACGTTCGAGAGGTGGTTCCGGCATGCCTGACAGGTGATTCCGGAGTGTCCGACAAGGGGTTCTGGCACGTCTGAGAGGTGGTTCCGGCATACCCTGCAGGTGATTCTGGCTTGTCTGCCGAGTGGTGCTGGCGTAGCCATCAGGTGATTTTGGCGTGTCCAGCAGGTGGCTCCAGCGAGTAGAGCAGGTTGTTCCAGCGTACTCAGCAGGTGGTTCAGGCGGGTCTGGCAGGTGGTTCCGGTCTCTCTAGTAGGTGGTTCCGGCGTGTCCGGCACGTGCTTCTGGCACGTCTGAGAGCTGGTTCCGGCATGCCCGGCGGGTGATTTCATAGAGTCCGCCACGTGGTTCTGGCCTAGCTGACAGGTGATTTTGGCGTCCCCGGCAGGTGGTTACAGCGAGTTGAGCAGGAGGTTCCGGCATGCTCGGCAGTTGCATCCGGTGTCTCTGGCACGTGGTTCTGGCACGTCTGACATTTGGTTGCATCATGTCTGGCAGGTGATTCCGGAGTGTCCGGCAAGAGGTTCTGGTGTAGCCGGCAGGTGATTTTGGCATGTCCGGCAGGTGTTTCTGGCGAGCTGTTCAGGTGGTTCCGGTGTTCTTGGCAGGTGATTCTGGCGTGTCCGGCAGGTGGTTCCGGTCTGTCCGGTAATGGGTTCCGTCATGTGCCGCACGTGGTTCTGGCACGTCTGAGAGGTGGTTCCCGCATGCCCGGCAGGTGCTCCAGGAGAGTCCTACAAGTGGTTCTCGCCTAGCCCGCAGGTGATTTTGGCGTGTCCGGCAGGTGGTTCCGGCATGCTCGGCAGGTGGTTCAGGCATGTCTGGTAGGTGGTTCCGGTCTGTCCGCGAGGTGGTTCCGGCGTGTCAGGCACGTGGTTCCGGCATGTGTGACAGGTGGTTCTGGCATGTCCGGCAGGTGATTCTGGATTGTCCACCAAGTGGCTCTGGTGTAACCAGCAGGTGATTCCGGAGTGTACGGCAAGTGGTTCTGGCATAGCTGGCTGGTGATTTTGGGGTGTCCAGCAGGTGGCTCCAGCGAGTCGAGCAAGTTGTTCCGGTGTGCTCAGCAGGTGGTTCAGGCAGGTCCGGCAGGTGTTTCTGGTCTGTCCAGTACGTGGTGCCGGCATGTCCGGCACGTGCTTCCAGTATGTTTGAGAGGTGGTTCCTACCTTCCCGGCGGGAGATTCCGGAGCGTCCGCCATGTGATTCTGGCCTACCTGGCAGGGGATTTTGGCGTCTCTGGCTGGTGGTTCCGGCGAGTCGAAGAGGAGGTTCCGGCGTGCTCGGCAGGTGCATCCGGTGTCTCTGGCACGTCATTCTGGCACGTTCGAGAGGTGGTTCCGGCATGCCTGACAGGTGATTCCGGAGTGTCCGACAAGGGGTTCTGGCACGTCTGAGAGGTGGTTCCGGCATACCCTGCAGGTGATTCTGGCTTGTCTGCCGAGTGGTGCTGGCGTAGCCATCAGGTGATTTTGGCGTGTCCAGCAGGTGGCTCCAGCGAGTAGAGCAGGTTGTTCCAGCGTACTCAGCAGGTGGTTCAGGCGGGTCTGGCAGGTGGTTCCGGTCTCTCTAGTAGGTGGTTCCGGCGTGTCCGGCACGTGCTTCTGGCACGTCTGAGAGCTGGTTCCGGCATGCCCGGCGGGTGATTCCATAGAGTCCGCCACGTGGTTCTGGCCTAGCTGACAGGTGATTTTGGCGTCCCCGGCAGGTGGTTACAGCGAGTTGAGCAGGAGGTTCCGGCATGCTCGGCAGTTGCATCCGGTGTCTCTGGCACGTGGTTCTGGCACGTCTGACATTTGGTTGCATCATGTCTGGCAGGTGATTCCGGAGTGTCCGGCAAGAGGTTCTGGTGTAGCCGGCAGGTGATTTTGGCATGTCCGGCAGGTGTTTCTGGCGAGCTGTTCAGGTGGTTCCGGTGTTCTTGGCAGGTGATTCTGGCGTGTCCGGCAGGTGGTTCCGGTCTGTCCGGTAATGGGTTCCGTCATGTGCCGCACGTGGTTCTGGCATGTCTGAGAGGTGGTTCCCGCATGCCCGGCAGGTGCTCCAGGAGAGTCCTACAAGTGGTTCTGGCCTAGCCCGCAGGTGATTTTGGCGTGTCCGGCAGGTGGTTCCGGCATGCTCGGCAGGTGGTTCAGGCATGTCTGGTAGGTGGTTCCGGTCTGTCCGCGAGGTGGTTCCGGCGTGTCAGGCACGTGGTTCCGGCATGTGTGACAGGTGGTTCTGGCATGTCCGGCAGGTGATTCTGGATTGTCCACCAAGTGGCTCTGGTGTAACCAGCAGGTGATTCCGGAGTGTACGGCAAGTGGTTCTGGCATAGCTGGCTGGTGATTTTGGGGTGTCCAGCAGGTGGCTCCAGCGAGTCGAGCAAGTTGTTCCGGTGTGCTCAGCAGGTGGTTCAGGCAGGTCCGGCAGGTGTTTCTGGTCTGTCCAGTACGTGGTGCCGGCATGTCCGGCACGTGCTTCCAGTATGTTTGAGAGGTGGTTCCTACCTTCCCGGCGGGAGATTCCGGAGCGTCCGCCATGTGATTCTGGCCTACCTGGCAGGGGATTTTGGCGTCTCTGGCTGGTGGTTCCGGCGAGTCGAAGAGGAGGTTCCGGCGTGCTCGGCAGGTGCATCCGGTGTCTCTGGCACGTCATTCTGGCACGTTCGAGAGGTGGTTCCGGCATGCCTGACAGGTGATTCCGGAGTGTCCGACAAGGGGTTCTGGCACGTCTGAGAGGTGGTTCCGGCATACCCTGCAGGTGATTCTGGCTTGTCTGCCGAGTGGTGCTGGCGTAGCCATCAGGTGATTTTGGCGTGTCCAGCAGGTGGCTCCAGCGAGTAGAGCAGGTTGTTCCAGCGTACTCAGCAGGTGGTTCAGGCGGGTCTGGCAGGTGGTTCCGGTCTCTCTAGTAGGTGGTTCCGGCGTGTCCGGCACGTGCTTCTGGCACGTCTGAGAGCTGGTTCCGGCATGCCCGGCGGGTGATTCCATAGAGTCCGCCACGTGGTTCTGGCCTAGCTGACAGGTGATTTTGGCGTCCCCGGCAGGTGGTTACAGCGAGTTGAGCAGGAGGTTCCGGCATGCTCGGCAGTTGCATCCGGTGTCTCTGGCACGTGGTTCTGGCACGTCTGACATTTGGTTGCATCATGTCTGGCAGGTGATTCCGGAGTGTCCGGCAAGAGGTTCTGGTGTAGCCGGCAGGTGATTTTGGCATGTCCGGCAGGTGTTTCTGGCGAGCTGTTCAGGTGGTTCCGGTGTTCTTGGCAGGTGATTCTGGCGTGTCCGGCAGGTGGTTCCGGTCTGTCCGGTAATGGGTTCCGTCATGTGCCGCACGTGGTTCTGGCACGTCTGAGAGGTGGTTCCCGCATGCCCGGCAGGTGCTCCAGGAGAGTCCTACAAGTGGTTCTGGCCTAGCCCGCAGGTGATTTTGGCGTGTCCGGCAGGTGGTTCCGGCATGCTCGGCAGGTGGTTCAGGCATGTCTGGTAGGTGGTTCCGGTCTGTCCGCGAGGTGGTTCCGGCGTGTCAGGCACGTGGTTCCGGCATGTGTGACAGGTGGTTCTGGCATGTCCGGCAGGTGATTCTGGATTGTCCACCAAGTGGCTCTGGTGTAACCAGCAGGTGATTCCGGAGTGTACGGCAAGTGGTTCTGGCATAGCTGGCTGGTGATTTTGGGGTGTCCAGCAGGTGGCTCCAGCGAGTCGAGCAAGTTGTTCCGGTGTGCTCAGCAGGTGGTTCAGGCAGGTCCGGCAGGTGTTTCTGGTCTGTCCAGTACGTGGTGCCGGCATGTCCGGCACGTGCTTCCAGTATGTTTGAGAGGTGGTTCCTACCTTCCCGGCGGGAGATTCCGGAGCGTCCGCCATGTGATTCTGGCCTACCTGGCAGGGGATTTTGGCGTCTCTGGCTGGTGGTTCCGGCGAGTCGAAGAGGAGGTTCCGGCGTGCTCGGCAGGTGCATCCGGTGTCTCTGGCACGTCATTCTGGCACGTTCGAGAGGTGGTTCCGGCATGCCTGACAGGTGATTCCGGAGTGTCCGACAAGGGGTTCTGGCACGTCTGAGAGGTGGTTCCGGCATACCCTGCAGGTGATTCTGGCTTGTCTGCCGAGTGGTGCTGGCGTAGCCATCAGGTGATTTTGGCGTGTCCAGCAGGTGGCTCCAGCGAGTAGAGCAGGTTGTTCCAGCGTACTCAGCAGGTGGTTCAGGCGGGTCTGGCAGGTGGTTCCGGTCTCTCTAGTAGGTGGTTCCGGCGTGTCCGGCACGTGCTTCTGGCACGTCTGAGAGCTGGTTCCGGCATGCCCGGCGGGTGATTCCATAGAGTCCGCCACGTGGTTCTGGCCTAGCTGACAGGTGATTTTGGCGTCCCCGGCAGGTGGTTACAGCGAGTTGAGCAGGAGGTTCCGGCATGCTCGGCAGTTGCATCCGGTGTCTCTGGCACGTGGTTCTGGCACGTCTGACATTTGGTTGCATCATGTCTGGCAGGTGATTCCGGAGTGTCCGGCAAGAGGTTCTGGTGTAGCCGGCAGGTGATTTTGGCATGTCCGGCAGGTGTTTCTGGCGAGCTGTTCAGGTGGTTCCGGTGTTCTTGGCAGGTGATTCTGGCGTGTCCGGCAGGTGGTTCCGGTCTGTCCGGTAATGGGTTCCGTCATGTGCCGCACGTGGTTCTGGCACGTCTGAGAGGTGGTTCCCGCATGCCCGGCAGGTGCTCCAGGAGAGTCCTACAAGTGGTTCTGGCCTAGCCCGCAGGTGATTTTGGCGTGTCCGGCAGGTGGTTCCGGCATGCTCGGCAGGTGGTTCAGGCATGTCTGGTAGGTGGTTCCGGTCTGTCCGCGAGGTGGTTCCGGCGTGTCAGGCACGTGGTTCCGGCATGTGTGACAGGTGGTTCTGGCATGTCCGGCAGGTGATTCTGGATTGTCCACCAAGTGGCTCTGGTGTAACCAGCAGGTGATTCCGGAGTGTACGGCAAGTGGTTCTGGCATAGCTGGCTGGTGATTTTGGGGTGTCCAGCAGGTGGCTCCAGCGAGTCGAGCAAGTTGTTCCGGTGTGCTCAGCAGGTGGTTCAGGCAGGTCCGGCAGGTGTTTCTGGTCTGTCCAGTACGTGGTGCCGGCATGTCCGGCACGTGCTTCCAGTATGTTTGAGAGGTGGTTCCTACCTTCCCGGCGGGAGATTCCGGAGCGTCCGCCATGTGATTCTGGCCTACCTGGCAGGGGATTTTGGCGTCTCTGGCTGGTGGTTCCAGCGAGTCGAAGAGGAGGTTCCGGCGTGCTCGGCAGGTGCATCCGGTGTCTCTGGCACGTCATTCTGGCACGTTCGAGAGGTGGTTCCGGCATGCCTGACAGGTGATTCCGGAGTGTCCGACAAGGGGTTCTGGCACGTCTGAGAGGTGGTTCCGGCATACCCTGCAGGTGATTCTGGCTTGTCTGCCGAGTGGTGCTGGCGTAGCCATCAGGTGATTTTGGCGTGTCCAGCAGGTGGCTCCAGCGAGTAGAGCAGGTTGTTCCAGCGTACTCAGCAGGTGGTTCAGGCGGGTCTGGCAGGTGGTTCCGGTCTCTCTAGTAGGTGGTTCCGGCGTGTCCGGCACGTGCTTCTGGCACGTCTGAGAGCTGGTTCCGGCATGCCCGGCGGGTGATTCCATAGAGTCCGCCACGTGGTTCTGGCCTAGCTGACAGGTGATTTTGGCGTCCCCGGCAGGTGGTTACAGCGAGTTGAGCAGGAGGTTCCGGCATGCTCGGCAGTTGCATCCGGTGTCTCTGGCACGTGGTTCTGGCACGTCTGACATTTGGTTGCATCATGTCTGGCAGGTGATTCCGGAGTGTCCGGCAAGAGGTTCTGGTGTAGCCGGCAGGTGATTTTGGCATGTCCGGCAGGTGTTTCTGGCGAGCTGTTCAGGTGGTTCCGGTGTTCTTGGCAGGTGATTCTGGCGTGTCCGGCAGGTGGTTCCGGTCTGTCCGGTAATGGGTTCCGTCATGTGCCGCACGTGGTTCTGGCACGTCTGAGAGGTGGTTCCCGCATGCCCGGCAGGTGCTCCAGGAGAGTCCTACAAGTGGTTCTGGCCTAGCCCGCAGGTGATTTTGGCGTGTCCGGCAGGTGGTTCCGGCATGCTCGGCAGGTGGTTCAGGCATGTCTGGTAGGTGGTTCCGGTCTGTCCGCGAGGTGGTTCCGGCGTGTCAGGCACGTGGTTCCGGCATGTGTGACAGGTGGTTCTGGCATGTCCGGCAGGTGATTCTGGATTGTCCACCAAGTGGCTCTGGTGTAACCAGCAGGTGATTCCGGAGTGTACGGCAAGTGGTTCTGGCATAGCTGGCTGGTGATTTTGGGGTGTCCAGCAGGTGGCTCCAGCGAGTCGAGCAAGTTGTTCCGGTGTGCTCAGCAGGTGGTTCAGGCAGGTCCGGCAGGTGTTTCTGGTCTGTCCAGTACGTGGTGCCGGCATGTCCGGCACGTGCTTCCAGTATGTTTGAGAGGTGGTTCCTACCTTCCCGGCGGGAGATTCCGGAGCGTCCGCCATGTGATTCTGGCCTACCTGGCAGGGGATTTTGGCGTCTCTGGCTGGTGGTTCCGGCGAGTCGAAGAGGAGGTTCCGGCGTGCTCGGCAGGTGCATCCGGTGTCTCTGGCACGTCATTCTGGCACGTTCGAGAGGTGGTTCCGGCATGCCTGACAGGTGATTCCGGAGTGTCCGACAAGGGGTTCTGGCACGTCTGAGAGGTGGTTCCGGCATACCCTGCAGGTGATTCTGGCTTGTCTGCCGAGTGGTGCTGGCGTAGCCATCAGGTGATTTTGGCGTGTCCAGCAGGTGGCTCCAGCGAGTAGAGCAGGTTGTTCCAGCGTACTCAGCAGGTGGTTCAGGCGGGTCTGGCAGGTGGTTCCGGTCTCTCTAGTAGGTGGTTCCGGCGTGTCCGGCACGTGCTTCTGGCACGTCTGAGAGCTGGTTCCGGCATGCCCGGCGGGTGATTCCATAGAGTCCGCCACGTGGTTCTGGCCTAGCTGACAGGTGATTTTGGCGTCCCCGGCAGGTGGTTACAGCGAGTTGAGCAGGAGGTTCCGGCATGCTCGGCAGTTGCATCCGGTGTCTCTGGCACGTGGTTCTGGCACGTCTGACATTTGGTTGCATCATGTCTGGCAGGTGATTCCGGAGTGTCCGGCAAGAGGTTCTGGTGTAGCCGGCAGGTGATTTTGGCATGTCCGGCAGGTGTTTCTGGCGAGCTGTTCAGGTGGTTCCGGTGTTCTTGGCAGGTGATTCTGGCGTGTCCGGCAGGTGGTTCCGGTCTGTCCGGTAATGGGTTCCGTCATGTGCCGCACGTGGTTCTGGCACGTCTGAGAGGTGGTTCCCGCATGCCCGGCAGGTGCTCCAGGAGAGTCCTACAAGTGGTTCTGGCCTAGCCCGCAGGTGATTTTGGCGTGTCCGGCAGGTGGTTCCGGCATGCTCGGCAGGTGGTTCAGGCATGTCTGGTAGGTGGTTCCGGTCTGTCCGCGAGGTGGTTCCGGCGTGTCAGGCACGTGGTTCCGGCATGTGTGACAGGTGGTTCTGGCATGTCCGGCAGGTGATTCTGGATTGTCCACCAAGTGGCTCTGGTGTAACCAGCAGGTGATTCCGGAGTGTACGGCAAGTGGTTCTGGCATAGCTGGCTGGTGATTTTGGGGTGTCCAGCAGGTGGCTCCAGCGAGTCGAGCAAGTTGTTCCGGTGTGCTCAGCAGGTGGTTCAGGCAGGTCCGGCAGGTGTTTCTGGTCTGTCCAGTACGTGGTGCCGGCATGTCCGGCACGTGCTTCCAGTATGTTTGAGAGGTGGTTCCTACCTTCCCGGCGGGAGATTCCGGAGCGTCCGCCATGTGATTCTGGCCTACCTGGCAGGGGATTTTGGCGTCTCTGGCTGGTGGTTCCGGCGAGTCGAAGAGGAGGTTCCGGCGTGCTCGGCAGGTGCATCCGGTGTCTCTGGCACGTCATTCTGGCACGTTCGAGAGGTGGTTCCGGCATGCCTGACAGGTGATTCCGGAGTGTCCGACAAGGGGTTCTGGCACGTCTGAGAGGTGGTTCCGGCATACCCTGCAGGTGATTCTGGCTTGTCTGCCGAGTGGTGCTGGCGTAGCCATCAGGTGATTTTGGCGTGTCCAGCAGGTGGCTCCAGCGAGTAGAGCAGGTTGTTCCAGCGTACTCAGCAGGTGGTTCAGGCGGGTCTGGCAGGTGGTTCCGGTCTCTCTAGTAGGTGGTTCCGGCGTGTCCGGCACGTGCTTCTGGCACGTCTGAGAGCTGGTTCCGGCATGCCCGGCGGGTGATTCCATAGAGTCCGCCACGTGGTTCTGGCCTAGCTGACAGGTGATTTTGGCGTCCCCGGCAGGTGGTTACAGCGAGTTGAGCAGGAGGTTCCGGCATGCTCGGCAGTTGCATCCGGTGTCTCTGGCACGTGGTTCTGGCACGTCTGACATTTGGTTGCATCATGTCTGGCAGGTGATTCCGGAGTGTCCGGCAAGAGGTTCTGGTGTAGCCGGCAGGTGATTTTGGCATGTCCGGCAGGTGTTTCTGGCGAGCTGTTCAGGTGGTTCCGGTGTTCTTGGCAGGTGATTCTGGCGTGTCCGGCAGGTGGTTCCGGTCTGTCCGGTAATGGGTTCCGTCATGTGCCGCACGTGGTTCTGGCACGTCTGAGAGGTGGTTCCCGCATGCCCGGCAGGTGCTCCAGGAGAGTCCTACAAGTGGTTCTGGCCTAGCCCGCAGGTGATTTTGGCGTGTCCGGCAGGTGGTTCCGGCATGCTCGGCAGGTGGTTCAGGCATGTCTGGTAGGTGGTTCCGGTCTGTCCGCGAGGTGGTTCCGGCGTGTCAGGCACGTGGTTCCGGCATGTGTGACAGGTGGTTCTGGCATGTCCGGCAGGTGATTCTGGATTGTCCACCAAGTGGCTCTGGTGTAACCAGCAGGTGATTCCGGAGTGTACGGCAAGTGGTTCTGGCATAGCTGGCTGGTGATTTTGGGGTGTCCAGCAGGTGGCTCCAGCGAGTCGAGCAAGTTGTTCCGGTGTGCTCAGCAGGTGGTTCAGGCAGGTCCGGCAGGTGTTTCTGGTCTGTCCAGTACGTGGTGCCGGCATGTCCGGCACGTGCTTCCAGTATGTTTGAGAGGTGGTTCCTACCTTCCCGGCGGGAGATTCCGGAGCGTCCGCCATGTGATTCTGGCCTACCTGGCAGGGGATTTTGGCGTCTCTGGCTGGTGGTTCCGGCGAGTCGAAGAGGAGGTTCCGGCGTGCTCGGCAGGTGCATCCGGTGTCTCTGGCACGTCATTCTGGCACGTTCGAGAGGTGGTTCCGGCATGCCTGACAGGTGATTCCGGAGTGTCCGACAAGGGGTTCTGGCACGTCTGAGAGGTGGTTCCGGCATACCCTGCAGGTGATTCTGGCTTGTCTGCCGAGTGGTGCTGGCGTAGCCATCAGGTGATTTTGGCGTGTCCAGCAGGTGGCTCCAGCGAGTAGAGCAGGTTGTTCCAGCGTACTCAGCAGGTGGTTCAGGCGGGTCTGGCAGGTGGTTCCGGTCTCTCTAGTAGGTGGTTCCGGCGTGTCCGGCACGTGCTTCTGGCACGTCTGAGAGCTGGTTCCGGCATGCCCGGCGGGTGATTCCATAGAGTCCGCCACGTGGTTCTGGCCTAGCTGACAGGTGATTTTGGCGTCCCCGGCAGGTGGTTACAGCGAGTTGAGCAGGAGGTTCCGGCATGCTCGGCAGTTGCATCCGGTGTCTCTGGCACGTGGTTCTGGCACGTCTGACATTTGGTTGCATCATGTCTGGCAGGTGATTCCGGAGTGTCCGGCAAGAGGTTCTGGTGTAGCCGGCAGGTGATTTTGGCATGTCCGGCAGGTGTTTCTGGCGAGCTGTTCAGGTGGTTCCGGTGTTCTTGGCAGGTGATTCTGGCGTGTCCGGCAGGTGGTTCCGGTCTGTCCGGTAATGGGTTCCGTCATGTGCCGCACGTGGTTCTGGCACGTCTGAGAGGTGGTTCCCGCATGCCCGGCAGGTGCTCCAGGAGAGTCCTACAAGTGGTTCTGGCCTAGCCCGCAGGTGATTTTGGCGTGTCCGGCAGGTGGTTCCGGCATGCTCGGCAGGTGGTTCAGGCATGTCTGGTAGGTGGTTCCGGTCTGTCCGCGAGGTGGTTCCGGCGTGTCAGGCACGTGGTTCCGGCATGTGTGACAGGTGGTTCTGGCATGTCCGGCAGGTGATTCTGGATTGTCCACCAAGTGGCTCTGGTGTAACCAGCAGGTGATTCCGGAGTGTACGGCAAGTGGTTCTGGCATAGCTGGCTGGTGATTTTGGGGTGTCCAGCAGGTGGCTCCAGCGAGTCGAGCAAGTTGTTCCGGTGTGCTCAGCAGGTGGTTCAGGCAGGTCCGGCAGGTGTTTCTGGTCTGTCCAGTACGTGGTGCCGGCATGTCCGGCACGTGCTTCCAGTATGTTTGAGAGGTGGTTCCTACCTTCCCGGCGGGAGATTCCGGAGCGTCCGCCATGTGATTCTGGCCTACCTGGCAGGGGATTTTGGCGTCTCTGGCTGGTGGTTCCGGCGAGTCGAAGAGGAGGTTCCGGCGTGCTCGGCAGGTGCATCCGGTGTCTCTGGCACGTCATTCTGGCACGTTCGAGAGGTGGTTCCGGCATGCCTGACAGGTGATTCCGGAGTGTCCGACAAGGGGTTCTGGCACGTCTGAGAGGTGGTTCCGGCATACCCTGCAGGTGATTCTGGCTTGTCTGCCGAGTGGTGCTGGCGTAGCCATCAGGTGATTTTGGCGTGTCCAGCAGGTGGCTCCAGCGAGTAGAGCAGGTTGTTCCAGTGTACTCAGCAGGTGGTTCAGGCGGGTCTGGCAGGTGGTTCCGGTCTCTCTAGTAGGTGGTTCCGGCGTGTCCGGCACGTGCTTCTGGCACGTCTGAGAGCTGGTTCCGGCATGCCCGGCGGGTGATTCCATAGAGTCCGCCACGTGGTTCTGGCCTAGCTGACAGGTGATTTTGGCGTCCCCGGCAGGTGGTTACAGCGAGTTGAGCAGGAGGTTCCGGCATGCTCGGCAGTTGCATCCGGTGTCTCTGGCACGTGGTTCTGGCACGTCTGACATTTGGTTGCATCATTTCTGGCAGGTGATTCCGGAGTGTCCGGCAAGAGGTTCTGGTGTAGCCGGCAGGTGATTTTGGCATGTCCGGCAGGTGTTTCTGGCGAGCTGTTCAGGTGGTTCCGGTGTTCTTGGCAGGTGATTCTGGCGTGTCCGGCAGGTGGTTCCGGTCTGTCCGGTAATGGGTTCCGTCATGTGCCGCACGTGGTTCTGGCACGTCTGAGAGGTGGTTCCCGCATGCCCGGCAGGTGCTCCAGGAGAGTCCTACAAGTGGTTCTGGCCTAGCCCGCAGGTGATTTTGGCGTGTCCGGCAGGTGGTTCCGGCATGCTCGGCAGGTGGTTCAGGCATGTCTGGTAGGTGGTTCCGGTCTGTCCGCGAGGTGGTTCCGGCGTGTCAGGCACGTGGTTCCGGCATGTGTGACAGGTGGTTCTGGCATGTCCGGCAGGTGATTCTGGATTGTCCACCAAGTGGCTCTGGTGTAACCAGCAGGTGATTCCGGAGTGTACGGCAAGTGGTTCTGGCATAGCTGGCTGGTGATTTTGGGGTGTCCAGCAGGTGGCTCCAGCGAGTCGAGCAAGTTGTTCCGGTGTGCTCAGCAGGTGGTTCAGGCAGGTCCGGCAGGTGTTTCTGGTCTGTCCAGTACGTGGTGCCGGCATGTCCGGCACGTGCTTCCAGTATGTTTGAGAGGTGGTTCCTACCTTCCCGGCGGGAGATTCCGGAGCGTCCGCCATGTGATTCTGGCCTACCTGGCAGGGGATTTTGGCGTCTCTGGCTGGTGGTTCCGGCGAGTCGAAGAGGAGGTTCCGGCGTGCTCGGCAGGTGCATCCGGTGTCTCTGGCACGTCATTCTGGCACGTTCGAGAGGTGGTTCCGGCATGCCTGACAGGTGATTCCGGAGTGTCCGACAAGGGGTTCTGGCACGTCTGAGAGGTGGTTCCGGCATACCCTGCAGGTGATTCTGGCTTGTCTGCCGAGTGGTGCTGGCGTAGCCATCAGGTGATTTTGGCGTGTCCAGCAGGTGGCTCCAGCGAGTAGAGCAGGTTGTTCCAGCGTACTCAGCAGGTGGTTCAGGCGGGTCTGGCAGGTGGTTCCGGTCTCTCTAGTAGGTGGTTCCGGCGTGTCCGGCACGTGCTTCTGGCACGTCTGAGAGCTGGTTCCGGCATGCCCGGCGGGTGATTCCATAGAGTCCGCCACGTGGTTCTGGCCTAGCTGACAGGTGATTTTGGCGTCCCCGGCAGGTGGTTACAGCGAGTTGAGCAGGAGGTTCCGGCATGCTCGGCAGTTGCATCCGGTGTCTCTGGCACGTGGTTCTGGCACGTCTGACATTTGGTTGCATCATGTCTGGCAGGTGATTCCGGAGTGTCCGGCAAGAGGTTCTGGTGTAGCCGGCAGGTGATTTTGGCATGTCCGGCAGGTGTTTCTGGCGAGCTGTTCAGGTGGTTCCGGTGTTCTTGGCAGGTGATTCTGGCGTGTCCGGCAGGTGGTTCCGGTCTGTCCGGTAATGGGTTCCGTCATGTGCCGCACGTGGTTCTGGCACGTCTGAGAGGTGGTTCCCGCATGCCCGGCAGGTGCTCCAGGAGAGTCCTACAAGTGGTTCTGGCCTAGCCCGCAGGTGATTTTGGCGTGTCCGGCAGGTGGTTCCGGCATGCTCGGCAGGTGGTTCAGGCATGTCTGGTAGGTGGTTCCGGTCTGTCCGCGAGGTGGTTCCGGCGTGTCAGGCACGTGGTTCCGGCATGTGTGACAGGTGGTTCTGGCATGTCCGGCAGGTGATTCTGGATTGTCCACCAAGTGGCTCTGGTGTAACCAGCAGGTGATTCCGGAGTGTACGGCAAGTGGTTCTGGCATAGCTGGCTGGTGATTTTGGGGTGTCCAGCAGGTGGCTCCAGCGAGTCGAGCAAGTTGTTCCGGTGTGCTCAGCAGGTGGTTCAGGCAGGTCCGGCAGGTGTTTCTGGTCTGTCCAGTACGTGGTGCCGGCATGTCCGGCACGTGCTTCCAGTATGTTTGAGAGGTGGTTCCTACCTTCCCGGCGGGAGATTCCGGAGCGTCCGCCATGTGATTCTGGCCTACCTGGCAGGGGATTTTGGCGTCTCTGGCTGGTGGTTCCGGCGAGTCGAAGAGGAGGTTCCGGCGTGCTCGGCAGGTGCATCCGGTGTCTCTGGCACGTCATTCTGGCACGTTCGAGAGGTGGTTCCGGCATGCCTGACAGGTGATTCCGGAGTGTCCGACAAGGGGTTCTGGCACGTCTGAGAGGTGGTTCCGGCATACCCTGCAGGTGATTCTGGCTTGTCTGCCGAGTGGTGCTGGCGTAGCCATCAGGTGATTTTGGCGTGTCCAGCAGGTGGCTCCAGCGAGTAGAGCAGGTTGTTCCAGCGTACTCAGCAGGTGGTTCAGGCGGGTCTGGCAGGTGGTTCCGGTCTCTCTAGTAGGTGGTTCCGGCGTGTCCGGCACGTGCTTCTGGCACGTCTGAGAGCTGGTTCCGGCATGCCCGGCGGGTGATTCCATAGAGTCCGCCACGTGGTTCTGGCCTAGCTGACAGGTGATTTTGGCGTCCCCGGCAGGTGGTTACAGCGAGTTGAGCAGGAGGTTCCGGCATGCTCGGCAGTTGCATCCGGTGTCTCTGGCACGTGGTTCTGGCACGTCTGACATTTGGTTGCATCATGTCTGGCAGGTGATTCCGGAGTGTCCGGCAAGAGGTTCTGGTGTAGCCGGCAGGTGATTTTGGCATGTCCGGCAGGTGTTTCTGGCGAGCTGTTCAGGTGGTTCCGGTGTTCTTGGCAGGTGATTCTGGCGTGTCCGGCAGGTGGTTCCGGTCTGTCCGGTAATGGGTTCCGTCATGTGCCGCACGTGGTTCTGGCACGTCTGAGAGGTGGTTCCCGCATGCCCGGCAGGTGCTCCAGGAGAGTCCTACAAGTGGTTCTGGCCTAGCCCGCAGGTGATTTTGGCGTGTCCGGCAGGTGGTTCCGGCATGTCTGGTAGGTGGTTCCGGTCTGTCCGCGAGGTGGTTCCGGCGTGTCAGGCACGTGGTTCCGGCATGTGTGACAGGTGGTTCTGGCATGTCCGGCAGGTGATTCTGGATTGTCCACCAAGTGGCTCTGGTGTAACCAGCAGGTGATTCCGGAGTGTACGGCAAGTGGTTCTGGCATAGCTGGCTGGTGATTTTGGGGTGTCCAGCAGGTGGCTCCAGCGAGTCGAGCAAGTTGTTCCGGTGTGCTCAGCAGGTGGTTCAGGCAGGTCCGGCAGGTGTTTCTGGTCTGTCCAGTACGTGGTGCCGGCATGTCCGGCACGTGCTTCCAGTATGTTTGAGAGGTGGTTCCTACCTTCCCGGCGGGAGATTCCGGAGCGTCCGCCATGTGATTCTGGCCTACCTGGTAGGGGATTTTGGCGTCTCTGGCTGGTGGTTCCGGCGAGTCGAAGAGGAGGTTCCGGCGTGCTCGGCAGGTGCATCCGGTGTCTCTGGCACGTCATTCTGGCACGTTCGAGAGGTGGTTCCGGCATGCCTGACAGGTGATTCCGGAGTGTCCGACAAGGGGTTCTGGCACGTCTGAGAGGTGGTTCCGGCATACCCTGCAGGTGATTCTGGCTTGTCTGCCGAGTGGTGCTGGCGTAGCCATCAGGTGATTTTGGCGTGTCCAGCAGGTGGCTCCAGCGAGTAGAGCAGGTTGTTCCAGCGTACTCAGCAGGTGGTTCAGGCGGGTCTGGCAGGTGGTTCCGGTCTCTCTAGTAGGTGGTTCCGGCGTGTCCGGCACGTGCTTCTGGCACGTCTGAGAGCTGGTTCCGGCATGCCCGGCGGGTGATTCCATAGAGTCCGCCACGTGGTTCTGGCCTAGCTGACAGGTGATTTTGGCGTCCCCGGCAGGTGGTTACAGCGAGTTGAGCAGGAGGTTCCGGCATGCTCGGCAGTTGCATCCGGTGTCTCTGGCACGTGGTTCTGGCATGTCTGACATTTGGTTGCATCATGTCTGGCAGGTGATTCCGGAGTGTCCGGCAAGAGGTTCTGGTGTAGCCGGCAGGTGATTTTGGCATGTCCGGCAGGTGTTTCTGGCGAGCTGTTCAGGTGGTTCCGGTGTTCTTGGCAGGTGATTCTGGCGTTTCCGGCAGGTGGTTCCGGTCTGTCCGGTAATGGGTTCCGTCATGTGCCGCGCGTGGTTCTGGCACGTCTGAGAGGTGGTTCCCGCATGCCCGGCAGGTGCTCCAGGAGAGTCCTACAAGTGGTTCTGGCCTAGCCCGCAGGTGATTTTGGCGTGTCCGGCAGGTGGTTCCGGCATGCTCGGCAGGTGGTTCAGGCATGTCTGGTAGGTGGTTCCGGTCTGTCCGCGAGGTGGTTCCGGCGTGTCAGGCACGTGGTTCCGGCATGTGTGACAGGTGGTTCTGGCATGTCCGGCAGGTGATTCTGGATTGTCCACCAAGTGGCTCTGGTGTAACCAGCAGGTGATTCCGGAGTGTACGGCAAGTGGTTCTGGCATAGCTGGCTGGTGATTTTGGGGTGTCCAGCAGGTGGCTCCAGCGAGTCGAGCAAGTTGTTCCGGTGTGCTCAGCAGGTGGTTCAGGCAGGTCCGGCAGGTGTTTCTGGTCTGTCCAGTACGTGGTGCCGGCATGTCCGGCACGTGCTTCCAGTATGTTTGAGAGGTGGTTCCTACCTTCCCGGCGGGAGATTCCGGAGCGTCCGCCATGTGATTCTGGCCTACCTGGCAGGGGATTTTGGCGTCTCTGGCTGGTGGTTCCGGCGAGTCGAAGAGGAGGTTCCGGCGTGCTCGGCAGGTGCATCCGGTGTCTCTGGCACGTCATTCTGGCACGTTCGAGAGGTGGTTCCGGCATGCCTGACAGGTGATTCCGGAGTGTCCGACAAGGGGTTCTGGCACGTCTGAGAGGTGGTTCCGGCATACCCTGCAGGTGATTCTGGCTTGTCTGCCGAGTGGTGCTGGCGTAGCCATCAGGTGATTTTGGCGTGTCCAGCAGGTGGCTCCAGCGAGTAGAGCAGGTTGTTCCAGCGTACTCAGCAGGTGGTTCAGGCGGGTCTGGCAGGTGGTTCCGGTCTCTCTAGTAGGTGGTTCCGGCGTGTCCGGCACGTGCTTCTGGCACGTCTGAGAGCTGGTTCCGGCATGCCCGGCGGGTGATTCCATAGAGTCCGCCACGTGGTTCTGGCCTAGCTGACAGGTGATTTTGGCGTCCCCGGCAGGTGGTTACAGCGAGTTGAGCAGGAGGTTCCGGCATGCTCGGCAGTTGCATCCGGTGTCTCTGGCACGTGGTTCTGGCACGTCTGACATTTGGTTGCATCATGTCTGGCAGGTGATTCCGGAGTGTCCGGCAAGAGGTTCTGGTGTAGCCGGCAGGTGATTTTGGCATGTCCGGCAGGTGTTTCTGGCGAGCTGTTCAGGTGGTTCCGGTGTTCTTGGCAGGTGATTCTGGCGTGTCCGGCAGGTGGTTCCGGTCTGTCCGGTAATGGGTTCCGTCATGTGCCGCACGTGGTTCTGGCACGTCTGAGAGGTGGTTCCCGCATGCCCGGCAGGTGCTCCAGGAGAGTCCTACAAGTGGTTCTGGCCTAGCCCGCAGGTGATTTTGGCGTGTCCGGCAGGTGGTTCCGGCATGCTCGGCAGGTGGTTCAGGCATGTCTGGTAGGTGGTTCCGGTCTGTCCGCGAGGTGGTTCCGGCGTGTCAGGCACGTGGTTCCGGCATGTGTGACAGGTGGTTCTGGCATGTCCGGCAGGTGATTCTGGATTGTCCACCAAGTGGCTCTGGTGTAACCAGCAGGTGATTCCGGAGTGTACGGCAAGTGGTTCTGGCATAGCTGGCTGGTGATTTTGGGGTGTCCAGCAGGTGGCTCCAGCGAGTCGAGCAAGTTGTTCCGGTGTGCTCAGCAGGTGGTTCAGGCAGGTCCGGCAGGTGTTTCTGGTCTGTCCAGTACGTGGTGCCGGCATGTCCGGCACGTGCTTCCAGTATGTTTGAGAGGTGGTTCCTACCTTCCCGGCGGGAGATTCCGGAGCGTCCGCCATGTGATTCTGGCCTACCTGGCAGGGGATTTTGGCGTCTCTGGCTGGTGGTTCCGGCGAGTCGAAGAGGAGGTTCCGGCGTGCTCGGCAGGTGCATCCGGTGTCTCTGGCACGTCATTCTGGCACGTTCGAGAGGTGGTTCCGGCATGCCTGACAGGTGATTCCGGAGTGTCCGACAAGGGGTTCTGGCACGTCTGAGAGGTGGTTCCGGCATACCCTGCAGGTGATTCTGGCTTGTCTGCCGAGTGGTGCTGGCGTAGCCATCAGGTGATTTTGGCGTGTCCAGCAGGTGGCTCCAGCGAGTAGAGCAGGTTGTTCCAGCGTACTCAGCAGGTGGTTCAGGCGGGTCTGGCAGGTGGTTCCGGTCTCTCTAGTAGGTGGTTCCGGCGTGTCCGGCACGTGCTTCTGGCACGTCTGAGAGCTGGTTCCGGCATGCCCGGCGGGTGATTCCATAGAGTCCGCCACGTGGTTCTGGCCTAGCTGACAGGTGATTTTGGCGTCCCCGGCAGGTGGTTACAGCGAGTTGAGCAGGAGGTTCCGGCATGCTCGGCAGTTGCATCCGGTGTCTCTGGCACGTGGTTCTGGCACGTCTGACATTTGGTTGCATCATGTCTGGCAGGTGATTCCGGAGTGTCCGGCAAGAGGTTCTGGTGTAGCCGGCAGGTGATTTTGGCATGTCCGGCAGGTGTTTCTGGCGAGCTGTTCAGGTGGTTCCGGTGTTCTTGGCAGGTGATTCTGGCGTGTCCGGCAGGTGGTTCCGGTCTGTCCGGTAATGGGTTCCGTCATGTGCCGCACGTGGTTCTGGCACGTCTGAGAGGTGGTTCCCGCATGCCCGGCAGGTGCTCCAGGAGAGTCCTACAAGTGGTTCTGGCCTAGCCCGCAGGTGATTTTGGCGTGTCCGGCAGGTGGTTCCGGCATGCTCGGCAGGTGGTTCAGGCATGTCTGGTAGGTGGTTCCGGTCTGTCCGCGAGGTGGTTCCGGCGTGTCAGGCACGTGGTTCCGGCATGTGTGACAGGTGGTTCTGGCATGTCCGGCAGGTGATTCTGGATTGTCCACCAAGTGGCTCTGGTGTAACCAGCAGGTGATTCCGGAGTGTACGGCAAGTGGTTCTGGCATAGCTGGCTGGTGATTTTGGGGTGTCCAGCAGGTGGCTCCAGCGAGTCGAGCAAGTTGTTCCGGTGTGCTCAGCAGGTGGTTCAGGCAGGTCCGGCAGGTGTTTCTGGTCTGTCCAGTACGTGGTGCCGGCATGTCCGGCACGTGCTTCCAGTATGTTTGAGAGGTGGTTCCTACCTTCCCGGCGGGAGATTCCGGAGCGTCCGCCATGTGATTCTGGCCTACCTGGCAGGGGATTTTGGCGTCTCTGGCTGGTGGTTCCGGCGAGTCGAAGAGGAGGTTCCGGCGTGCTCGGCAGGTGCATCCGGTGTCTCTGGCACGTCATTCTGGCACGTTCGAGAGGTGGTTCCGGCATGCCTGACAGGTGATTCCGGAGTGTCCGACAAGGGGTTCTGGCACGTCTGAGAGGTGGTTCCGGCATACCCTGCAGGTGATTCTGGCTTGTCTGCCGAGTGGTGCTGGCGTAGCCATCAGGTGATTTTGGCGTGTCCAGCAGGTGGCTCCAGCGAGTAGAGCAGGTTGTTCCAGCGTACTCAGCAGGTGGTTCAGGCGGGTCTGGCAGGTGGTTCCGGTCTCTCTAGTAGGTGGTTCCGGCGTGTCCGGCACGTGCTTCTGGCACGTCTGAGAGCTGGTTCCGGCATGCCCGGCGGGTGATTCCATAGAGTCCGCCACGTGGTTCTGGCCTAGCTGACAGGTGATTTTGGCGTCCCCGGCAGGTGGTTACAGCGAGTTGAGCAGGAGGTTCCGGCATGCTCGGCAGTTGCATCCGGTGTCTCTGGCACGTGGTTCTGGCACGTCTGACATTTGGTTGCATCATGTCTGGCAGGTGATTCCGGAGTGTCCGGCAAGAGGTTCTGGTGTAGCCGGCAGGTGATTTTGGCATGTCCGGCAGGTGTTTCTGGCGAGCTGTTCAGGTGGTTCCGGTGTTCTTGGCAGGTGATTCTGGCGTGTCCGGCAGGTGGTTCCGGTCTGTCCGGTAATGGGTTCCGTCATGTGCCGCACGTGGTTCTGGCACGTCTGAGAGGTGGTTCCCGCATGCCCGGCAGGTGCTCCAGGAGAGTCCTACAAGTGGTTCTGGCCTAGCCCGCAGGTGATTTTGGCGTGTCCGGCAGGTGGTTCCGGCATGCTCGGCAGGTGGTTCAGGCATGTCTGGTAGGTGGTTCCGGTCTGTCCACGAGGTGGTTCCGGCGTGTCAGGCACGTGGTTCCGGCATGTGTGACAGGTGGTTCTGGCATGTCCGGCAGGTGATTCTGGATTGTCCACCAAGTGGCTCTGGTGTAACCAGCAGGTGATTCCGGAGTGTACGGCAAGTGGTTCTGGCATAGCTGGCTGGTGATTTTGGGGTGTCCAGCAGGTGGCTCCAGCGAGTCGAGCAAGTTGTTCCGGTGTGCTCAGCAGGTGGTTCAGGCAGTTCCGGCAGGTGTTTCTGGTCTGTCCAGTACGTGGTGCCGGCATGTCCGGCACGTGCTTCCAGTATGTTTGAGAGGTGGTTCCTACCTTCCCGGCGGGAGATTCCGGAGCGTCCGCCATGTGATTCTGGCCTACCTGGCAGGGGATTTTGGCGTCTCTGGCTGGTGGTTCCGGCGAGTCGAAGAGGAGGTTCCGGCGTGCTCGGCAGGTGCATCCGGTGTCTCTGGCACGTCATTCTGGCACGTTCGAGAGGTGGTTCCGGCATGCCTGACAGGTGATTCCGGAGTGTCCGACAAGGGGTTCTGGCACGTCTGAGAGGTGGTTCCGGCATACCCTGCAGGTGATTCTGGCTTGTCTGCCGAGTGGTGCTGGCGTAGCCATCAGGTGATTTTGGCGTGTCCAGCAGGTGGCTCCAGCGAGTAGAGCAGGTTGTTCCAGCGTACTCAGCAGGTGGTTCAGGCGGGTCTGGCAGGTGGTTCCGGTCTCTCTAGTAGGTGGTTCCGGCGTGTCCGGCACGTGCTTCTGGCACGTCTGAGAGCTGGTTCCGGCATGCCCGGCGGGTGATTCCATAGAGTCCGCCACGTGGTTCTGGCCTAGCTGACAGGTGATTTTGGCGTCCCCGGCAGGTGGTTACAGCGAGTTGAGCAGGAGGTTCCGGCATGCTCGGCAGTTGCATCCGGTGTCTCTGGCACGTGGTTCTGGCACGTCTGACATTTGGTTGCATCATGTCTGGCAGGTGATTCCGGAGTGTCCGGCAAGAGGTTCTGGTGTAGCCGGCAGGTGATTTTGGCATGTCCGGCAGGTGTTTCTGGCGAGCTGTTCAGGTGGTTCCGGTGTTCTTGGCAGGTGATTCTGGCGTGTCCAGCAGGTGGTTCCGGTCTGTCCGGTAATGGGTTCCGTCATGTGCCGCACGTGGTTCTGGCACGTCTGAGAGGTGGTTCCCGCATGCCCGGCAGGTGCTCCAGGAGAGTCCTACAAGTGGTTCTGGCCTAGCCCGCAGGTGATTTTGGCGTGTCCGGCAGGTGGTTCCGGCATGTCTGGTAGGTGGTTCCGGTCTGTCCGCGAGGTGGTTCCGGCGTGTCAGGCACGTGGTTCCGGCATGTGTGACAGGTGGTTCTGGCATGTCCGGCAGGTGATTCTGGATTGTCCACCAAGTGGCTCTGGTGTAACCAGCAGGTGATTCCGGAGTGTACGGCAAGTGGTTCTGGCATAGCTGGCTGGTGATTTTGGGGTGTCCAGCAGGTGGCTCCAGCGAGTCGAGCAAGTTGTTCCGGTGTGCTCAGCAGGTGGTTCAGGCAGGTCCGGCAGGTGTTTCTGGTCTGTCCAGTACGTGGTGCCGGCATGTCCGGCACGTGCTTCCAGTATGTTTGAGAGGTGGTTCCTACCTTCCCGGCGGGAGATTCCGGAGCGTCCGCCATGTGATTCTGGCCTACCTGGCAGGGGATTTTGGCGTCTCTGGCTGGTGGTTCCGGCGAGTCGAAGAGGAGGTTCCGGCGTGCTCGGCAGGTGCATCCGGTGTCTCTGGCACGTCATTCTGGCACGTTCGAGAGGTGGTTCCGGCATGCCTGACAGGTGATTCCGGAGTGTCCGACAAGGGGTTCTGGCACGTCTGAGAGGTGGTTCCGGCATACCCTGCAGGTGATTCTGGCTTGTCTGCCGAGTGGTGCTGGCGTAGCCATCAGGTGATTTTGGCGTGTCCAGCAGGTGGCTCCAGCGAGTAGAGCAGGTTGTTCCAGCGTACTCAGCAGGTGGTTCAGGCGGGTCTGGCAGGTGGTTCCGGTCTCTCTAGTAGGTGGTTCCGGCGTGTCCGGCACGTGCTTCTGGCACGTCTGAGAGCTGGTTCCGGCATGCCCGGCGGGTGATTCCATAGAGTCCGCCACGTGGTTCTGGCCTAGCTGACAGGTGATTTTGGCGTCCCCGGCAGGTGGTTACAGCGAGTTGAGCAGGAGGTTCCGGCATGCTCGGCAGTTGCATCCGGTGTCTCTGGCACGTGGTTCTGGCACGTCTGACATTTGGTTGCATCATGTCTGGCAGGTGATTCCGGAGTGTCCGGCAAGAGGTTCTGGTGTAGCCGGCAGGTGATTTTGGCATGTCCGGCAGGTGTTTCTGGCGAGCTGTTCAGGTGGTTCCGGTGTTCTTGGCAGGTGATTCTGGCGTGTCCAGCAGGTGGTTCCGGTCTGTCCGGTAATGGGTTCCGTCATGTGCCGCACGTGGTTCTGGCACGTCTGAGAGGTGGTTCCCGCATGCCCGGCAGGTGCTCCAGGAGAGTCCTACAAGTGGTTCTGGCCTAGCCCGCAGGTGATTTTGGCGTGTCCGGCAGGTGGTTCCGGCATGTCTGGTAGGTGGTTCCGGTCTGTCCGCGAGGTGGTTCCGGCGTGTCAGGCACGTGGTTCCGGCATGTGTGACAGGTGGTTCTGGCATGTCCGGCAGGTGATTCTGGATTGTCCACCAAGTGGCTCTGGTGTAACCAGCAGGTGATTCCGGAGTGTACGGCAAGTGGTTCTGGCATAGCTGGCTGGTGATTTTGGGGTGTCCAGCAGGTGGCTCCAGCGAGTCGAGCAAGTTGTTCCGGTGTGCTCAGCAGGTGGTTCAGGCAGGTCCGGCAGGTGTTTCTGGTCTGTCCAGTACGTGGTGCCGGCATGTCCGGCACGTGCTTCCAGTATGTTTGAGAGGTGGTTCCTACCTTCCCGGCGGGAGATTCCGGAGCGTCCGCCATGTGATTCTGGCCTACCTGGCAGGGGATTTTGGCGTCTCTGGCTGGTGGTTCCGGCGAGTCGAAGAGGAGGTTCCGGCGTGCTCGGCAGGTGCATCCGGTGTCTCTGGCACGTCATTCTGGCACGTTCGAGAGGTGGTTCCGGCATGCCTGACAGGTGATTCCGGAGTGTCCGACAAGGGGTTCTGGCACGTCTGAGAGGTGGTTCCGGCATACCCTGCAGGTGATTCTGGCTTGTCTGCCGAGTGGTGCTGGCGTAGCCATCAGGTGATTTTGGCGTGTCCAGCAGGTGGCTCCAGCGAGTAGAGCAGGTTGTTCCAGCGTACTCAGCAGGTGGTTCAGGCGGGTCTGGCAGGTGGTTCCGGTCTCTCTAGTAGGTGGTTCCGGCGTGTCCGGCACGTGCTTCTGGCACGTCTGAGAGCTGGTTCCGACATGCCCGGCGGGTGATTCCATAGAGTCCGCCACGTGGTTCTGGCCTAGCTGACAGGTGATTTTGGCGTCCCCGGCAGGTGGTTACAGCGAGTTGAGCAGGAGGTTCCGGCATGCTCGGCAGTTGCATCCGGTGTCTCTGGCACGTGGTTCTGGCATGTCTGACATTTGGTTGCATCATGTCTGGCAGGTGATTCCGGAGTGTCCGGCAAGAGGTTCTGGTGTAGCCGGCAGGTGATTTTGGCATGTCCGGCAGGTGTTTCTGGCGAGCTGTTCAGGTGGTTCCGGTGTTCTTGGCAGGTGATTCTGGCGTGTCCGGCAGGTGGTTCCGGTCTGTCCGGTAATGGGTTCCGTCATGTGCCGCGCGTGGTTCTGGCACGTCTGAGAGGTGGTTCCCGCATGCCCGGCAGGTGCTCCAGGAGAGTCCTACAAGTGGTTCTGGCCTAGCCCGCAGGTGATTTTGGCGTGTCCGGCAGGTGGTTCCGGCATGCTCGGCAGGTGGTTCAGGCATGTCTGGTAGGTGGTTCCGGTCTGTCCGCGAGGTGGTTCCGGCGTGTCAGGCACGTGGTTCCGGCATGTGTGACAGGTGGTTCTGGCATGTCCGGCAGGTGATTCTGGATTGTCCACCAAGTGGCTCTGGTGTAACCAGCAGGTGATTCCGGAGTGTACGGCAAGTGGTTCTGGCATAGCTGGCTGGTGATTTTGGGGTGTCCAGCAGGTGGCTCCAGCGAGTCGAGCAAGTTGTTCCGGTGTGCTCAGCAGGTGGTTCAGGCAGGTCCGGCAGGTGTTTCTGGTCTGTCCAGTACGTGGTGCCGGCATGTCCGGCACGTGCTTCCAGTATGTTTGAGAGGTGGTTCCTACCTTCCCGGCGGGAGATTCCGGAGCGTCCGCCATGTGATTCTGGCCTACCTGGCAGGGGATTTTGGCGTCTCTGGCTGGTGGTTCCGGCGAGTCGAAGAGGAGGTTCCGGCGTGCTCGGCAGGTGCATCCGGTGTCTCTGGCACGTCATTCTGGCACGTTCGAGAGGTGGTTCCGGCATGCCTGACAGGTGATTCCGGAGTGTCCGACAAGGGGTTCTGGCACGTCTGAGAGGTGGTTCCGGCATACCCTGCAGGTGATTCTGGCTTGTCTGCCGAGTGGTGCCGGCGTAGCCATCAGGTGATTTTGGCGTGTCCAGCAGGTGGCTCCAGCGAGTAGAGCACGTTTTCCAGCGTACTCAGCAGGTGGTTCAGGCGGGTCTGGCAGGTGGTTCCGGTCTCTCTAGTAGGTGGTTCCGGCGTGTCCGGCACGTGCTTCTGGCACGTCTGAGAGCTGGTTCCGGCATGCCCGGCGGGTGATTCCATAGAGTCCGCCACGTGGTTCTGGCCTAGCTGACAGGTGATTTTGGCGTCCCCGGCAGGTGGTTACAGCGAGTTGAGCAGGAGGTTCCGGCATGCTCGGCAGTTGCATCCGGTGTCTCTGGCACGTGGTTCTGGCACGTCTGACATTTGGTTGCATCATGTCTGGCAGGTGATTCCGGAGTGTCCGGCAAGAGGTTCTGGTGTAGCCGGCAGGTGATTTTGGCATGTCCGGCAGGTGTTTCTGGCGAGCTGTTCAGGTGGTTCCGGTGTTCTTGGCAGGTGATTCTGGCGTGTCCGGCAGGTGGTTCCGGTCTGTCCGGTAATGGGTTCCGTCATGTGCCGCGCGTGGTTCTGGCACGTCTGAGAGGTGGTTCCCGCATGCCCGGCAGGTGCTCCAGGAGAGTCCTACAAGTGGTTCTGGCCTAGCCCGCAGGTGATTTTGGCGTGTCCGGCAGGTGGTTCCGGCATGCTCGGCAGGTGGTTCAGGCATGTCTGGTAGGTGGTTCCGGTCTGTCCGCGAGGTGGTTCCGGCGTGTCAGGCACGTGGTTCCGGCATGTGTGACAGGTGGTTCTGGCATGTCCGGCAGGTGATTCTGGATTGTCCACCAAGTGGCTCTGGTGTAACCAGCAGGTGATTCCGGAGTGTACGGCAAGTGGTTCTGGCATAGCTGGCTGGTGATTTTGGGGTGTCCAGCAGGTGGCTCCAGCGAGTCGAGCAAGTTGTTCCGGTGTGCTCAGCAGGTGGTTCAGGCAGGTCCGGCAGGTGTTTCTGGTCTGTCCAGTACGTGGTGCCGGCATGTCCGGCACGTGCTTCCAGTATGTTTGAGAGGTGGTTCCTACCTTCCCGGCGGGAGATTCCGGAGCGTCCGCCATGTGATTCTGGCCTACCTGGCAGGGGATTTTGGCGTCTCTGGCTGGTGGTTCCGGCGAGTCGAAGAGGAGGTTCCGGCGTGCTCGGCAGGTGCATCCGGTGTCTCTGGCACGTCATTCTGGCACGTTCGAGAGGTGGTTCCGGCATGCCTGACAGGTGATTCCGGAGTGTCCGACAAGGGGTTCTGGCACGTCTGAGAGGTGGTTCCGGCATACCCTGCAGGTGATTCTGGCTTGTCTGCCGAGTGGTGCTGGCGTAGCCATCAGGTGATTTTGGCGTGTCCAGCAGGTGGCTCCAGCGAGTAGAGCAGGTTGTTCCAGCGTACTCAGCAGGTGGTTCAGGCGGGTCTGGCAGGTGGTTCCGGTCTCTCTAGTAGGTGGTTCCGGCGTGTCCGGCACGTGCTTCTGGCACGTCTGAGAGCTGGTTCCGGCATGCCCGGCGGGTGATTCCATAGAGTCCGCCACGTGGTTCTGGCCTAGCTGACAGGTGATTTTGGCGTCCCCGGCAGGTGGTTACAGCGAGTTGAGCAGGAGGTTCCGGCATGCTCGGCAGTTGCATCCGGTGTCTCTGGCACGTGGTTCTGGCACGTCTGACATTTGGTTGCATCATGTCTGGCAGGTGATTCCGGAGTGTCCGGCAAGAGGTTCTGGTGTAGCCGGCAGGTGATTTTGGCATGTCCGGCAGGTGTTTCTGGCGAGCTGTTCAGGTGGTTCCGGTGTTCTTGGCAGGTGATTCTGGCGTGTCCAGCAGGTGGTTCCGGTCTGTCCGGTAATGGGTTCCGTCATGTGCCGCACGTGGTTCTGGCACGTCTGAGAGGTGGTTCCCGCATGCCCGGCAGGTGCTCCAGGAGAGTCCTACAAGTGGTTCTGGCCTAGCCCGCAGGTGATTTTGGCGTGTCCGGCAGGTGGTTCCGGCATGTCTGGTAGGTGGTTCCGGTCTGTCCGCGAGGTGGTTCCGGCGTGTCAGGCACGTGGTTCCGGCATGTGTGACAGGTGGTTCTGGCATGTCCGGCAGGTGATTCTGGATTGTCCACCAAGTGGCTCTGGTGTAACCAGCAGGTGATTCCGGAGTGTACGGCAAGTGGTTCTGGCATAGCTGGCTGGTGATTTTGGGGTGTCCAGCAGGTGGCTCCAGCGAGTCGAGCAAGTTGTTCCGGTGTGCTCAGCAGGTGGTTCAGGCAGGTCCGGCAGGTGTTTCTGGTCTGTCCAGTACGTGGTGCCGGCATGTCCGGCACGTGCTTCCAGTATGTTTGAGAGGTGGTTCCTACCTTCCCGGCGGGAGATTCCGGAGCGTCCGCCATGTGATTCTGGCCTACCTGGCAGGGGATTTTGGCGTCTCTGGCTGGTGGTTCCGGCGAGTCGAAGAGGAGGTTCCGGCGTGCTCGGCAGGTGCATCCGGTGTCTCTGGCACGTCATTCTGGCACGTTCGAGAGGTGGTTCCGGCATGCCTGACAGGTGATTCCGGAGTGTCCGACAAGGGGTTCTGGCACGTCTGAGAGGTGGTTCCGGCATACCCTGCAGGTGATTCTGGCTTGTCTGCCGAGTGGTGCTGGCGTAGCCATCAGGTGATTTTGGCGTGTCCAGCAGGTGGCTCCAGCGAGTAGAGCAGGTTGTTCCAGCGTACTCAGCAGGTGGTTCAGGCGGGTCTGGCAGGTGGTTCCGGTCTCTCTAGTAGGTGGTTCCGGCGTGTCCGGCACGTGCTTCTGGCACGTCTGAGAGCTGGTTCCGGCATGCCCGGCGGGTGATTCCATAGAGTCCGCCACGTGGTTCTGGCCTAGCTGACAGGTGATTTTGGCGTCCCCGGCAGGTGGTTACAGCGAGTTGAGCAGGAGGTTCCGGCATGCTCGGCAGTTGCATCCGGTGTCTCTGGCACGTGGTTCTGGCACGTCTGACATTTGGTTGCATCATGTCTGGCAGGTGATTCCGGAGTGTCCGGCAAGAGGTTCTGGTGTAGCCGGCAGGTGATTTTGGCATGTCCGGCAGGTGTTTCTGGCGAGCTGTTCAGGTGGTTCCGGTGTTCTTGGCAGGTGATTCTGGCGTGTCCGGCAGGTGGTTCCGGTCTGTCCGGTAATGGGTTCCGTCATGTGCCGCACGTGGTTCTGGCACGTCTGAGAGGTGGTTCCCGCATGCCCGGCAGGTGCTCCAGGAGAGTCCTACAAGTGGTTCTGGCCTAGCCCGCAGGTGATTTTGGCGTGTCCGGCAGGTGGTTCCGGCATGTCTGGTAGGTGGTTCCGGTCTGTCCGCGAGGTGGTTCCGGCGTGTCAGGCACGTGGTTCCGGCATGTGTGACAGGTGGTTCTGGCATGTCCGGCAGGTGATTCTGGATTGTCCACCAAGTGGCTCTGGTGTAACCAGCAGGTGATTCCGGAGTGTACGGCAAGTGGTTCTGGCATAGCTGGCTGGTGATTTTGGGGTGTCCAGCAGGTGGCTCCAGCGAGTCGAGCAAGTTGTTCCGGTGTGCTCAGCAGGTGGTTCAGGCAGGTCCGGCAGGTGTTTCTGGTCTGTCCAGTACGTGGTGCCGGCATGTCCGGCACGTGCTTCCAGTATGTTTGAGAGGTGGTTCCTACCTTCCCGGCGGGAGATTCCGGAGCGTCCGCCATGTGATTCTGGCCTACCTGGCAGGGGATTTTGGCGTCTCTGGCTGGTGGTTCCGGCGAGTCGAAGAGGAGGTTCCGGCGTGCTCGGCAGGTGCATCCGGTGTCTCTGGCACGTCATTCTGGCACGTTCGAGAGGTGGTTCCGGCATGCCTGACAGGTGATTCCGGAGTGTCCGACAAGGGGTTCTGGCACGTCTGAGAGGTGGTTCCGGCATACCCTGCAGGTGATTCTGGCTTGTCTGCCGAGTGGTGCTGGCGTAGCCATCAGGTGATTTTGGCGTGTCCAGCAGGTGGCTCCAGCGAGTAGAGCAGGTTGTTCCAGCGTACTCAGCAGGTGGTTCAGGCGGGTCTGGCAGGTGGTTCCGGTCTCTCTAGTAGGTGGTTCCGGCGTGTCCGGCACGTGCTTCTGGCACGTCTGAGAGCTGGTTCCGGCATGCCCGGCGGGTGATTCCATAGAGTCCGCCACGTGGTTCTGGCCTAGCTGACAGGTGATTTTGGCGTCCCCGGCAGGTGGTTACAGCGAGTTGAGCAGGAGGTTCCGGCATGCTCGGCAGTTGCATCCGGTGTCTCTGGCACGTGGTTCTGGCACGTCTGACATTTGGTTGCATCATGTCTGGCAGGTGATTCCGGAGTGTCCGGCAAGAGGTTCTGGTGTAGCCGGCAGGTGATTTTGGCATGTCCGGCAGGTGTTTCTGGCGAGCTGTTCAGGTGGTTCCGGTGTTCTTGGCAGGTGATTCTGGCGTGTCCAGCAGGTGGTTCCGGTCTGTCCGGTAATGGGTTCCGTCATGTGCCGCACGTGGTTCTGGCACGTCTGAGAGGTGGTTCCCGCATGCCCGGCAGGTGCTCCAGGAGAGTCCTACAAGTGGTTCTGGCCTAGCCCGCAGGTGATTTTGGCGTGTCCGGCAGGTGGTTCCGGCATGTCTGGTAGGTGGTTCCGGTCTGTCCGCGAGGTGGTTCCGGCGTGTCAGGCACGTGGTTCCGGCATGTGTGACAGGTGGTTCTGGCATGTCCGGCAGGTGATTCTGGATTGTCCACCAAGTGGCTCTGGTGTAACCAGCAGGTGATTCCGGAGTGTACGGCAAGTGGTTCTGGCATAGCTGGCTGGTGATTTTGGGGTGTCCAGCAGGTGGCTCCAGCGAGTCGAGCAAGTTGTTCCGGTGTGCTCAGCAGGTGGTTCAGGCAGGTCCGGCAGGTGTTTCTGGTCTGTCCAGTACGTGGTGCCGGCATGTCCGGCACGTGCTTCCAGTATGTTTGAGAGGTGGTTCCTACCTTCCCGGCGGGAGATTCCGGAGCGTCCGCCATGTGATTCTGGCCTACCTGGCAGGGGATTTTGGCGTCTCTGGCTGGTGGTTCCGGCGAGTCGAAGAGGAGGTTCCGGCGTGCTCGGCAGGTGCATCCGGTGTCTCTGGCACGTCATTCTGGCACGTTCGAGAGGTGGTTCCGGCATGCCTGACAGGTGATTCCGGAGTGTCCGACAAGGGGTTCTGGCACGTCTGAGAGGTGGTTCCGGCATACCCTGCAGGTGATTCTGGCTTGTCTGCCGAGTGGTGCTGGCGTAGCCATCAGGTGATTTTGGCGTGTCCAGCAGGTGGCTCCAGCGAGTAGAGCAGGTTGTTCCAGCGTACTCAGCAGGTGGTTCAGGCGGGTCTGGCAGGTGGTTCCGGTCTCTCTAGTAGGTGGTTCCGGCGTGTCCGGCACGTGCTTCTGGCACGTCTGAGAGCTGGTTCCGGCATGCCCGGCGGGTGATTCCATAGAGTCCGCCACGTGGTTCTGGCCTAGCTGACAGGTGATTTTGGCGTCCCCGGCAGGTGGTTACAGCGAGTTGAGCAGGAGGTTCCGGCATGCTCGGCAGTTGCATCCGGTGTCTCTGGCACGTGGTTCTGGCACGTCTGACATTTGGTTGCATCATGTCTGGCAGGTGATTCCGGAGTGTCCGGCAAGAGGTTCTGGTGTAGCCGGCAGGTGATTTTGGCATGTCCGGCAGGTGTTTCTGGCGAGCTGTTCAGGTGGTTCCGGTGTTCTTGGCAGGTGATTCTGGCGTGTCCGGCAGGTGGTTCCGGTCTGTCCGGTAATGGGTTCCGTCATGTGCCGCGCGTGGTTCTGGCACGTCTGAGAGGTGGTTCCCGCATGCCCGGCAGGTGCTCCAGGAGAGTCCTACAAGTGGTTCTGGCCTAGCCCGCAGGTGATTTTGGCGTGTCCGGCAGGTGGTTCCGGCATGCTCGGCAGGTGGTTCAGGCATGTCTGGTAGGTGGTTCCGGTCTGTCCGCGAGGTGGTTCCGGCGTGTCAGGCACGTGGTTCCGGCATGTGTGACAGGTGGTTCTGGCATGTCCGGCAGGTGATTCTGGATTGTCCACCAAGTGGCTCTGGTGTAACCAGCAGGTGATTCCGGAGTGTACGGCAAGTGGTTCTGGCATAGCTGGCTGGTGATTTTGGGGTGTCCAGCAGGTGGCTCCAGCGAGTCGAGCAAGTTGTTCCGGTGTGCTCAGCAGGTGGTTCAGGCAGGTCCGGCAGGTGTTTCTGGTCTGTCCAGTACGTGGTGCCGGCATGTCCGGCACGTGCTTCCAGTATGTTTGAGAGGTGGTTCCTACCTTCCCGGCGGGAGATTCCGGAGCGTCCGCCATGTGATTCTGGCCTACCTGGCAGGGGATTTTGGCGTCTCTGGCTGGTGGTTCCGGCGAGTCGAAGAGGAGGTTCCGGCGTGCTCGGCAGGTGCATCCGGTGTCTCTGGCACGTCATTCTGGCACGTTCGAGAGGTGGTTCCGGCATGCCTGACAGGTGATTCCGGAGTGTCCGACAAGGGGTTCTGGCACGTCTGAGAGGTGGTTCCGGCATACCCTGCAGGTGATTCTGGCTTGTCTGCCGAGTGGTGCTGGCGTAGCCATCAGGTGATTTTGGCGTGTCCAGCAGGTGGCTCCAGCGAGTAGAGCAGGTTGTTCCAGCGTACTCAGCAGGTGGTTCAGGCGGGTCTGGCAGGTGGTTCCGGTCTCTCTAGTAGGTGGTTCCGGCGTGTCCGGCACGTGCTTCTGGCACGTCTGAGAGCTGGTTCCGGCATGCCCGGCGGGTGATTCCATAGAGTCCGCCACGTGGTTCTGGCCTAGCTGACAGGTGATTTTGGCGTCCCCGGCAGGTGGTTACAGCGAGTTGAGCAGGAGGTTCCGGCATGCTCGGCAGTTGCATCCGGTGTCTCTGGCACGTGGTTCTGGCACGTCTGACATTTGGTTGCATCATGTCTGGCAGGTGATTCCGGAGTGTCCGGCAAGAGGTTCTGGTGTAGCCGGCAGGTGATTTTGGCATGTCCGGCAGGTGTTTCTGGCGAGCTGTTCAGGTGGTTCCGGTGTTCTTGGCAGGTGATTCTGGCGTGTCCGGCAGGTGGTTCCGGTCTGTCCGGTAATGGGTTCCGTCATGTGCCGCGCGTGGTTCTGGCACGTCTGAGAGGTGGTTCCCGCATGCCCGGCAGGTGCTCCAGGAGAGTCCTACAAGTGGTTCTGGCCTAGCCCGCAGGTGATTTTGGCGTGTCCGGCAGGTGGTTCCGGCATGCTCGGCAGGTGGTTCAGGCATGTCTGGTAGGTGGTTCCGGTCTGTCCGCGAGGTGGTTCCGGCGTGTCAGGCACGTGGTTCCGGCATGTGTGACAGGTGGTTCTGGCATGTCCGGCAGGTGATTCTGGATTGTCCACCAAGTGGCTCTGGTGTAACCAGCAGGTGATTCCGGAGTGTACGGCAAGTGGTTCTGGCATAGCTGGCTGGTGATTTTGGGGTGTCCAGCAGGTGGCTCCAGCGAGTCGAGCAAGTTGTTCCGGTGTGCTCAGCAGGTGGTTCAGGCAGGTCCGGCAGGTGTTTCTGGTCTGTCCAGTACGTGGTGCCGGCATGTCCGGCACGTGCTTCCAGTATGTTTGAGAGGTGGTTCCTACCTTCCCGGCGGGAGATTCCGGAGCGTCCGCCATGTGATTCTGGCCTACCTGGCAGGGGATTTTGGCGTCTCTGGCTGGTGGTTCCGGCGAGTCGAAGAGGAGGTTCCGGCGTGCTCGGCAGGTGCATCCGGTGTCTCTGGCACGTCATTCTGGCACGTTCGAGAGGTGGTTCCGGCATGCCTGACAGGTGATTCCGGAGTGTCCGACAAGGGGTTCTGGCACGTCTGAGAGGTGGTTCCGGCATACCCTGCAGGTGATTCTGGCTTGTCTGCCGAGTGGTGCTGGCGTAGCCATCAGGTGATTTTGGCGTGTCCAGCAGGTGGCTCCAGCGAGTAGAGCAGGTTGTTCCAGCGTACTCAGCAGGTGGTTCAGGCGGGTCTGGCAGGTGGTTCCGGTCTCTCTAGTAGGTGGTTCCGGCGTGTCCGGCACGTGCTTCTGGCACGTCTGAGAGCTGGTTCCGGCATGCCCGGCGGGTGATTCCATAGAGTCCGCCACGTGGTTCTGGCCTAGCTGACAGGTGATTTTGGCGTCCCCGGCAGGTGGTTACAGCGAGTTGAGCAGGAGGTTCCGGCATGCTCGGCAGTTGCATCCGGTGTCTCTGGCACGTGGTTCTGGCACGTCTGACATTTGGTTGCATCATGTCTGGCAGGTGATTCCGGAGTGTCCGGCAAGAGGTTCTGGTGTAGCCGGCAGGTGATTTTGGCATGTCCGGCAGGTGTTTCTGGCGAGCTGTTCAGGTGGTTCCGGTGTTCTTGGCAGGTGATTCTGGCGTGTCCAGCAGGTGGTTCCGGTCTGTCCGGTAATGGGTTCCGTCATGTGCCGCACGTGGTTCTGGCACGTCTGAGAGGTGGTTCCCGCATGCCCGGCAGGTGCTCCAGGAGAGTCCTACAAGTGGTTCTGGCCTAGCCCGCAGGTGATTTTGGCGTGTCCGGCAGGTGGTTCCGGCATGTCTGGTAGGTGGTTCCGGTCTGTCCGCGAGGTGGTTCCGGCGTGTCAGGCACGTGGTTCCGGCATGTGTGACAGGTGGTTCTGGCATGTCCGGCAGGTGATTCTGGATTGTCCACCAAGTGGCTCTGGTGTAACCAGCAGGTGATTCCGGAGTGTACGGCAAGTGGTTCTGGCATAGCTGGCTGGTGATTTTGGGGTGTCCAGCAGGTGGCTCCAGCGAGTCGAGCAAGTTGTTCCGGTGTGCTCAGCAGGTGGTTCAGGCAGGTCCGGCAGGTGTTTCTGGTCTGTCCAGTACGTGGTGCCGGCATGTCCGGCACGTGCTTCCAGTATGTTTGAGAGGTGGTTCCTACCTTCCCGGCGGGAGATTCCGGAGCGTCCGCCATGTGATTCTGGCCTACCTGGCAGGGGATTTTGGCGTCTCTGGCTGGTGGTTCCGGCGAGTCGAAGAGGAGGTTCCGGCGTGCTCGGCAGGTGCATCCGGTGTCTCTGGCACGTCATTCTGGCACGTTCGAGAGGTGGTTCCGGCATGCCTGACAGGTGATTCCGGAGTGTCCGACAAGGGGTTCTGGCACGTCTGAGAGGTGGTTCCGGCATACCCTGCAGGTGATTCTGGCTTGTCTGCCGAGTGGTGCTGGCGTAGCCATCAGGTGATTTTGGCGTGTCCAGCAGGTGGCTCCAGCGAGTAGAGCAGGTTGTTCCAGCGTACTCAGCAGGTGGTTCAGGCGGGTCTGGCAGGTGGTTCCGGTCTCTCTAGTAGGTGGTTCCGGCGTGTCCGGCACGTGCTTCTGGCACGTCTGAGAGCTGGTTCCGGCATGCCCGGCGGGTGATTCCATAGAGTCCGCCACGTGGTTCTGGCCTAGCTGACAGGTGATTTTGGCGTCCCCGGCAGGTGGTTACAGCGAGTTGAGCAGGAGGTTCCGGCATGCTCGGCAGTTGCATCCGGTGTCTCTGGCACGTGGTTCTGGCACGTCTGACATTTGGTTGCATCATGTCTGGCAGGTGATTCCGGAGTGTCCGGCAAGAGGTTCTGGTGTAGCCGGCAGGTGATTTTGGCATGTCCGGCAGGTGTTTCTGGCGAGCTGTTCAGGTGGTTCCGGTGTTCTTGGCAGGTGATTCTGGCGTGTCCGGCAGGTGGTTCCGGTCTGTCCGGTAATGGGTTCCGTCATGTGCCGCGCGTGGTTCTGGCACGTCTGAGAGGTGGTTCCCGCATGCCCGGCAGGTGCTCCAGGAGAGTCCTACAAGTGGTTCTGGCCTAGCCCGCAGGTGATTTTGGCGTGTCCGGCAGGTGGTTCCGGCATGCTCGGCAGGTGGTTCAGGCATGTCTGGTAGGTGGTTCCGGTCTGTCCGCGAGGTGGTTCCGGCGTGTCAGGCACGTGGTTCCGGCATGTGTGACAGGTGGTTCTGGCATGTCCGGCAGGTGATTCTGGATTGTCCACCAAGTGGCTCTGGTGTAACCAGCAGGTGATTCCGGAGTGTACGGCAAGTGGTTCTGGCATAGCTGGCTGGTGATTTTGGGGTGTCCAGCAGGTGGCTCCAGCGAGTCGAGCAAGTTGTTCCGGTGTGCTCAGCAGGTGGTTCAGGCAGGTCCGGCAGGTGTTTCTGGTCTGTCCAGTACGTGGTGCCGGCATGTCCGGCACGTGCTTCCAGTATGTTTGAGAGGTGGTTCCTACCTTCCCGGCGGGAGATTCCGGAGCGTCCGCCATGTGATTCTGGCCTACCTGGCAGGGGATTTTGGCGTCTCTGGCTGGTGGTTCCGGCGAGTCGAAGAGGAGGTTCCGGCGTGCTCGGCAGGTGCATCCGGTGTCTCTGGCACGTCATTCTGGCACGTTCGAGAGGTGGTTCCGGCATGCCTGACAGGTGATTCCGGAGTGTCCGACAAGGGGTTCTGGCACGTCTGAGAGGTGGTTCCGGCATACCCTGCAGGTGATTCTGGCTTGTCTGCCGAGTGGTGCTGGCGTAGCCATCAGGTGATTTTGGCGTGTCCAGCAGGTGGCTCCAGCGAGTAGAGCAGGTTGTTCCAGCGTACTCAGCAGGTGGTTCAGGCGGGTCTGGCAGGTGGTTCCGGTCTCTCTAGTAGGTGGTTCCGGCGTGTCCGGCACGTGCTTCTGGCACGTCTGAGAGCTGGTTCCGGCATGCCCGGCGGGTGATTCCATAGAGTCCGCCACGTGGTTCTGGCCTAGCTGACAGGTGATTTTGGCGTCCCCGGCAGGTGGTTACAGCGAGTTGAGCAGGAGGTTCCGGCATGCTCGGCAGTTGCATCCGGTGTCTCTGGCACGTGGTTCTGGCACGTCTGACATTTGGTTGCATCATGTCTGGCAGGTGATTCCGGAGTGTCCGGCAAGAGGTTCTGGTGTAGCCGGCAGGTGATTTTGGCATGTCCGGCAGGTGTTTCTGGCGAGCTGTTCAGGTGGTTCCGGTGTTCTTGGCAGGTGATTCTGGCGTGTCCGGCAGGTGGTTCCGGTCTGTCCGGTAATGGGTTCCGTCATGTGCCGCGCGTGGTTCTGGCACGTCTGAGAGGTGGTTCCCGCATGCCCGGCAGGTGCTCCAGGAGAGTCCTACAAGTGGTTCTGGCCTAGCCCGCAGGTGATTTTGGCGTGTCCGGCAGGTGGTTCCGGCATGCTCGGCAGGTGGTTCAGGCATGTCTGGTAGGTGGTTCCGGTCTGTCCGCGAGGTGGTTCCGGCGTGTCAGGCACGTGGTTCCGGCATGTGTGACAGGTGGTTCTGGCATGTCCGGCAGGTGATTCTGGATTGTCCACCAAGTGGCTCTGGTGTAACCAGCAGGTGATTCCGGAGTGTACGGCAAGTGGTTCTGGCATAGCTGGCTGGTGATTTTGGGGTGTCCAGCAGGTGGCTCCAGCGAGTCGAGCAAGTTGTTCCGGTGTGCTCAGCAGGTGGTTCAGGCAGGTCCGGCAGGTGTTTCTGGTCTGTCCAGTACGTGGTGCCGGCATGTCCGGCACGTGCTTCCAGTATGTTTGAGAGGTGGTTCCTACCTTCCCGGCGGGAGATTCCGGAGCGTCCGCCATGTGATTCTGGCCTACCTGGCAGGGGATTTTGGCGTCTCTGGCTGGTGGTTCCGGCGAGTCGAAGAGGAGGTTCCGGCGTGCTCGGCAGGTGCATCCGGTGTCTCTGGCACGTCATTCTGGCACGTTCGAGAGGTGGTTCCGGCATGCCTGACAGGTGATTCCGGAGTGTCCGACAAGGGGTTCTGGCACGTCTGAGAGGTGGTTCCGGCATACCCTGCAGGTGATTCTGGCTTGTCTGCCGAGTGGTGCTGGCGTAGCCATCAGGTGATTTTGGCGTGTCCAGCAGGTGGCTCCAGCGAGTAGAGCAGGTTGTTCCAGCGTACTCAGCAGGTGGTTCAGGCGGGTCTGGCAGGTGGTTCCGGTCTCTCTAGTAGGTGGTTCCGGCGTGTCCGGCACGTGCTTCTGGCACGTCTGAGAGCTGGTTCCGGCATGCCCGGCGGGTGATTCCATAGAGTCCGCCACGTGGTTCTGGCCTAGCTGACAGGTGATTTTGGCGTCCCCGGCAGGTGGTTACAGCGAGTTGAGCAGGAGGTTCCGGCATGCTCGGCAGTTGCATCCGGTGTCTCTGGCACGTGGTTCTGGCACGTCTGACATTTGGTTGCATCATGTCTGGCAGGTGATTCCGGAGTGTCCGGCAAGAGGTTCTGGTGTAGCCGGCAGGTGATTTTGGCATGTCCGGCAGGTGTTTCTGGCGAGCTGTTCAGGTGGTTCCGGTGTTCTTGGCAGGTGATTCTGGCGTGTCCAGCAGGTGGTTCCGGTCTGTCCGGTAATGGGTTCCGTCATGTGCCGCACGTGGTTCTGGCACGTCTGAGAGGTGGTTCCCGCATGCCCGGCAGGTGCTCCAGGAGAGTCCTACAAGTGGTTCTGGCCTAGCCCGCAGGTGATTTTGGCGTGTCCGGCAGGTGGTTCCGGCATGTCTGGTAGGTGGTTCCGGTCTGTCCGCGAGGTGGTTCCGGCGTGTCAGGCACGTGGTTCCGGCATGTGTGACAGGTGGTTCTGGCATGTCCGGCAGGTGATTCTGGATTGTCCACCAAGTGGCTCTGGTGTAACCAGCAGGTGATTCCGGAGTGTACGGCAAGTGGTTCTGGCATAGCTGGCTGGTGATTTTGGGGTGTCCAGCAGGTGGCTCCAGCGAGTCGAGCAAGTTGTTCCGGTGTGCTCAGCAGGTGGTTCAGGCAGGTCCGGCAGGTGTTTCTGGTCTGTCCAGTACGTGGTGCCGGCATGTCCGGCACGTGCTTCCAGTATGTTTGAGAGGTGGTTCCTACCTTCCCGGCGGGAGATTCCGGAGCGTCCGCCATGTGATTCTGGCCTACCTGGCAGGGGATTTTGGCGTCTCTGGCTGGTGGTTCCGGCGAGTCGAAGAGGAGGTTCCGGCGTGCTCGGCAGGTGCATCCGGTGTCTCTGGCACGTCATTCTGGCACGTTCGAGAGGTGGTTCCGGCATGCCTGACAGGTGATTCCGGAGTGTCCGACAAGGGGTTCTGGCACGTCTGAGAGGTGGTTCCGGCATACCCTGCAGGTGATTCTGGCTTGTCTGCCGAGTGGTGCTGGCGTAGCCATCAGGTGATTTTGGCGTGTCCAGCAGGTGGCTCCAGCGAGTAGAGCAGGTTGTTCCAGCGTACTCAGCAGGTGGTTCAGGCGGGTCTGGCAGGTGGTTCCGGTCTCTCTAGTAGGTGGTTCCGGCGTGTCCGGCACGTGCTTCTGGCACGTCTGAGAGCTGGTTCCGGCATGCCCGGCGGGTGATTCCATAGAGTCCGCCACGTGGTTCTGGCCTAGCTGACAGGTGATTTTGGCGTCCCCGGCAGGTGGTTACAGCGAGTTGAGCAGGAGGTTCCGGCATGCTCGGCAGTTGCATCCGGTGTCTCTGGCACGTGGTTCTGGCACGTCTGACATTTGGTTGCATCATGTCTGGCAGGTGATTCCGGAGTGTCCGGCAAGAGGTTCTGGTGTAGCCGGCAGGTGATTTTGGCATGTCCGGCAGGTGTTTCTGGCGAGCTGTTCAGGTGGTTCCGGTGTTCTTGGCAGGTGATTCTGGCGTGTCCAGCAGGTGGTTCCGGTCTGTCCGGTAATGGGTTCCGTCATGTGCCGCACGTGGTTCTGGCACGTCTGAGAGGTGGTTCCCGCATGCCCGGCAGGTGCTCCAGGAGAGTCCTACAAGTGGTTCTGGCCTAGCCCGCAGGTGATTTTGGCGTGTCCGGCAGGTGGTTCCGGCATGTCTGGTAGGTGGTTCCGGTCTGTCCGCGAGGTGGTTCCGGCGTGTCAGGCACGTGGTTCCGGCATGTGTGACAGGTGGTTCTGGCATGTCCGGCAGGTGATTCTGGATTGTCCACCAAGTGGCTCTGGTGTAACCAGCAGGTGATTCCGGAGTGTACGGCAAGTGGTTCTGGCATAGCTGGCTGGTGATTTTGGGGTGTCCAGCAGGTGGCTCCAGCGAGTCGAGCAAGTTGTTCCGGTGTGCTCAGCAGGTGGTTCAGGCAGGTCCGGCAGGTGTTTCTGGTCTGTCCAGTACGTGGTGCCGGCATGTCCGGCACGTGCTTCCAGTATGTTTGAGAGGTGGTTCCTACCTTCCCGGCGGGAGATTCCGGAGCGTCCGCCATGTGATTCTGGCCTACCTGGTAGGGGATTTTGGCGTCTCTGGCTGGTGGTTCCGGCGAGTCGAAGAGGAGGTTCCGGCGTGCTCGGCAGGTGCATCCGGTGTCTCTGGCACGTCATTCTGGCACGTTCGAGAGGTGGTTCCGGCATGCCTGACAGGTGATTCCGGAGTGTCCGACAAGGGGTTCTGGCACGTCTGAGAGGTGGTTCCGGCATACCCTGCAGGTGATTCTGGCTTGTCTGCCGAGTGGTGCTGGCGTAGCCATCAGGTGATTTTGGCGTGTCCAGCAGGTGGCTCCAGCGAGTAGAGCAGGTTGTTCCAGCGTACTCAGCAGGTGGTTCAGGCGGGTCTGGCAGGTGGTTCCGGTCTCTCTAGTAGGTGGTTCCGGCGTGTCCGGCACGTGCTTCTGGCACGTCTGAGAGCTGGTTCCGGCATGCCCGGCGGGTGATTCCATAGAGTCCGCCACGTGGTTCTGGCCTAGCTGACAGGTGATTTTGGCGTCCCCGGCAGGTGGTTACAGCGAGTTGAGCAGGAGGTTCCGGCATGCTCGGCAGTTGCATCCGGTGTCTCTGGCACGTGGTTCTGGCACGTCTGACATTTGGTTGCATCATGTCTGGCAGGTGATTCCGGAGTGTCCGGCAAGAGGTTCTGGTGTAGCCGGCAGGTGATTTTGGCATGTCCGGCAGGTGTTTCTGGCGAGCTGTTCAGGTGGTTCCGGTGTTCTTGGCAGGTGATTCTGGCGTGTCCGGCAGGTGGTTCCGGTCTGTCCGGTAATGGGTTCCGTCATGTGCCGCGCGTGGTTCTGGCACGTCTGAGAGGTGGTTCCCGCATGCCCGGCAGGTGCTCCAGGAGAGTCCTACAAGTGGTTCTGGCCTAGCCCGCAGGTGATTTTGGCGTGTCCGGCAGGTGGTTCCGGCATGTCTGGTAGGTGGTTCCGGTCTGTCCGCGAGGTGGTTCCGGCGTGTCAGGCACGTGGTTCCGGCATGTGTGACAGGTGGTTCTGGCATGTCCGGCAGGTGATTCTGGATTGTCCACCAAGTGGCTCTGGTGTAACCAGCAGGTGATTCCGGAGTGTACGGCAAGTGGTTCTGGCATAGCTGGCTGGTGATTTTGGGGTGTCCAGCAGGTGGCTCCAGCGAGTCGAGCAAGTTGTTCCGGTGTGCTCAGCAGGTGGTTCAGGCAGGTCCGGCAGGTGTTTCTGGTCTGTCCAGTACGTGGTGCCGGCATGTCCGGCACGTGCTTCCAGTATGTTTGAGAGGTGGTTCCTACCTTCCCGGCGGGAGATTCCGGAGCGTCCGCCATGTGATTCTGGCCTACCTGGCAGGGGATTTTGGCGTCTCTGGCTGGTGGTTCCGGCGAGTCGAAGAGGAGGTTCCGGCGTGCTCGGCAGGTGCATCCGGTGTCTCTGGCACGTCATTCTGGCACGTTCGAGAGGTGGTTCCGGCATGCCTGACAGGTGATTCCGGAGTGTCCGACAAGGGGTTCTGGCACGTCTGAGAGGTGGTTCCGGCATACCCTGCAGGTGATTCTGGCTTGTCTGCCGAGTGGTGCTGGCGTAGCCATCAGGTGATTTTGGCGTGTCCAGCAGGTGGCTCCAGCGAGTAGAGCAGGTTGTTCCAGCGTACTCAGCAGGTGGTTCAGGCGGGTCTGGCAGGTGGTTCCGGTCTCTCTAGTAGGTGGTTCCGGCGTGTCCGGCACGTGCTTCTGGCACGTCTGAGAGCTGGTTCCGGCATGCCCGGCGGGTGATTCCATAGAGTCCGCCACGTGGTTCTGGCCTAGCTGACAGGTGATTTTGGCGTCCCCGGCAGGTGGTTACAGCGAGTTGAGCAGGAGGTTCCGGCATGCTCGGCAGTTGCATCCGGTGTCTCTGGCACGTGGTTCTGGCACGTCTGACATTTGGTTGCATCATGTCTGGCAGGTGATTCCGGAGTGTCCGGCAAGAGGTTCTGGTGTAGCCGGCAGGTGATTTTGGCATGTCCGGCAGGTGTTTCTGGCGAGCTGTTCAGGTGGTTCCGGTGTTCTTGGCAGGTGATTCTGGCGTGTCCGGCAGGTGGTTCCGGTCTGTCCGGTAATGGGTTCCGTCATGTGCCGCACGTGGTTCTGGCACGTCTGAGAGGTGGTTCCCGCATGCCCGGCAGGTGCTCCAGGAGAGTCCTACAAGTGGTTCTGGCCTAGCCCACAGGTGATTTTGGCGTGTCCGGCAGGTGGTTCCGGCATGCTCGGCAGGTGGTTCAGGCATGTCTGGTAGGTGGTTCCGGTCTGTCCGCGAGGTGGTTCCGGCGTGTCAGGCACGTGGTTCCGGCATGTGTGACAGGTGGTTCTGGCATGTCCGGCAGGTGATTCTGGATTGTCCACCAAGTGGCTCTGGTGTAACCAGCAGGTGATTCCGGAGTGTACGGCAAGTGGTTCTGGCATAGCTGGCTGGTGATTTTGGGGTGTCCAGCAGGTGGCTCCAGCGAGTCGAGCAAGTTGTTCCGGTGTGCTCAGCAGGTGGTTCAGGCAGGTCCGGCAGGTGTTTCTGGTCTGTCCAGTACGTGGTGCCGGCATGTCCGGCACGTGCTTCCAGTATGTTTGAGAGGTGGTTCCTACCTTCCCGGCGGGAGATTCCGGAGCGTCCGCCATGTGATTCTGGCCTACCTGGCAGGGGATTTTGGCGTCTCTGGCTGGTGGTTCCGGCGAGTCGAAGAGGAGGTTCCGGCGTGCTCGGCAGGTGCATCCGGTGTCTCTGGCACGTCATTCTGGCACGTTCGAGAGGTGGTTCCGGCATGCCTGACAGGTGATTCCGGAGTGTCCGACAAGGGGTTCTGGCACGTCTGAGAGGTGGTTCCGGCATACCCTGCAGGTGATTCTGGCTTGTCTGCCGAGTGGTGCTGGCGTAGCCATCAGGTGATTTTGGCGTGTCCAGCAGGTGGCTCCAGCGAGTAGAGCAGGTTGTTCCAGCGTACTCAGCAGGTGGTTCAGGCGGGTCTGGCAGGTGGTTCCGGTCTCTCTAGTAGGTGGTTCCGGCGTGTCCGGCACGTGCTTCTGGCACGTCTGAGAGCTGGTTCCGGCATGCCCGGCGGGTGATTCCATAGAGTCCGCCACGTGGTTCTGGCCTAGCTGACAGGTGATTTTGGCGTCCCCGGCAGGTGGTTACAGCGAGTTGAGCAGGAGGTTCCGGCATGCTCGGCAGTTGCATCCGGTGTCTCTGGCACGTGGTTCTGGCACGTCTGACATTTGGTTGCATCATGTCTGGCAGGTGATTCCGGAGTGTCCGGCAAGAGGTTCTGGTGTAGCCGGCAGGTGATTTTGGCATGTCCGGCAGGTGTTTCTGGCGAGCTGTTCAGGTGGTTCCGGTGTTCTTGGCAGGTGATTCTGCCGTGTCCAGCAGGTGGTTCCGGTCTGTCCGGTAATGGGTTCCGTCATGTGCCGCACGTGGTTCTGGCACGTCTGAGAGGTGGTTCCCGCATGCCCGGCAGGTGCTCCAGGAGAGTCCTACAAGTGGTTCTGGCCTAGCCCGCAGGTGATTTTGGCGTGTCCGGCAGGTGGTTCCGGCATGTCTGGTAGGTGGTTCCGGTCTGTCCGCGAGGTGGTTCCGGCGTGTCAGGCACGTGGTTCCGGCATGTGTGACAGGTGGTTCTGGCATGTCCGGCAGGTGATTCTGGATTGTCCACCAAGTGGCTCTGGTGTAACCAGCAGGTGATTCCGGAGTGTACGGCAAGTGGTTCTGGCATAGCTGGCTGGTGATTTTGGGGTGTCCAGCAGGTGGCTCCAGCGAGTCGAGCAAGTTGTTCCGGTGTGCTCAGCAGGTGGTTCAGGCAGGTCCGGCAGGTGTTTCTGGTCTGTCCAGTACGTGGTGCCGGCATGTCCGGCACGTGCTTCCAGTATGTTTGAGAGGTGGTTCCTACCTTCCCGGCGGGAGATTCCGGAGCGTCCGCCATGTGATTCTGGCCTACCTGGCAGGGGATTTTGGCGTCTCTGGCTGGTGGTTCCGGCGAGTCGAAGAGGAGGTTCCGGCGTGCTCGGCAGGTGCATCCGGTGTCTCTGGCACGTCATTCTGGCACGTTCGAGAGGTGGTTCCGGCATGCCTGACAGGTGATTCCGGAGTGTCCGACAAGGGGTTCTGGCACGTCTGAGAGGTGGTTCCGGCATACCCTGCAGGTGATTCTGGCTTGTCTGCCGAGTGGTGCTGGCGTAGCCATCAGGTGATTTTGGCGTGTCCAGCAGGTGGCTCCAGCGAGTAGAGCAGGTTGTTCCAGCGTACTCAGCAGGTGGTTCAGGCGGGTCTGGCAGGTGGTTCCGGTCTCTCTAGTAGGTGGTTCCGGCGTGTCCGGCACGTGCTTCTGGCACGTCTGAGAGCTGGTTCCGGCATGCCCGGCGGGTGATTCCATAGAGTCCGCCACGTGGTTCTGGCCTAGCTGACAGGTGATTTTGGCGTCCCCGGCAGGTGGTTACAGCGAGTTGAGCAGGAGGTTCCGGCATGCTCGGCAGTTGCATCCGGTGTCTCTGGCACGTGGTTCTGGCACGTCTGACATTTGGTTGCATCATGTCTGGCAGGTGATTCCGGAGTGTCCGGCAAGAGGTTCTGGTGTAGCCGGCAGGTGATTTTGGCATGTCCGGCAGGTGTTTCTGGCGAGCTGTTCAGGTGGTTCCGGTGTTCTTGGCAGGTGATTCTGGCGTGTCCAGCAGGTGGTTCCGGTCTGTCCGGTAATGGGTTCCGTCATGTGCCGCACGTGGTTCTGGCACGTCTGAGAGGTGGTTCCCGCATGCCCGGCAGGTGCTCCAGGAGAGTCCTACAAGTGGTTCTGGCCTAGCCCGCAGGTGATTTTGGCGTGTCCGGCAGGTGGTTCCGGCATGTCTGGTAGGTGGTTCCGGTCTGTCCGCGAGGTGGTTCCGGCGTGTCAGGCACGTGGTTCCGGCATGTGTGACAGGTGGTTCTGGCATGTCCGGCAGGTGATTCTGGATTGTCCACCAAGTGGCTCTGGTGTAACCAGCAGGTGATTCCGGAGTGTACGGCAAGTGGTTCTGGCATAGCTGGCTGGTGATTTTGGGGTGTCCAGCAGGTGGCTCCAGCGAGTCGAGCAAGTTGTTCCGGTGTGCTCAGCAGGTGGTTCAGGCAGGTCCGGCAGGTGTTTCTGGTCTGTCCAGTACGTGGTGCCGGCATGTCCGGCACGTGCTTCCAGTATGTTTGAGAGGTGGTTCCTACCTTCCCGGCGGGAGATTCCGGAGCGTCCGCCATGTGATTCTGGCCTACCTGGTAGGGGATTTTGGCGTCTCTGGCTGGTGGTTCCGGCGAGTCGAAGAGGAGGTTCCGGCGTGCTCGGCAGGTGCATCCGGTGTCTCTGGCACGTCATTCTGGCACGTTCGAGAGGTGGTTCCGGCATGCCTGACAGGTGATTCCGGAGTGTCCGACAAGGGGTTCTGGCACGTCTGAGAGGTGGTTCCGGCATACCCTGCAGGTGATTCTGGCTTGTCTGCCGAGTGGTGCTGGCGTAGCCATCAGGTGATTTTGGCGTGTCCAGCAGGTGGCTCCAGCGAGTAGAGCAGGTTGTTCCAGCGTACTCAGCAGGTGGTTCAGGCGGGTCTGGCAGGTGGTTCCGGTCTCTCTAGTAGGTGGTTCCGGCGTGTCCGGCACGTGCTTCTGGCACGTCTGAGAGCTGGTTCCGGCATGCCCGGCGGGTGATTCCATAGAGTCCGCCACGTGGTTCTGGCCTAGCTGACAGGTGATTTTGGCGTCCCCGGCAGGTGGTTACAGCGAGTTGAGCAGGAGGTTCCGGCATGCTCGGCAGTTGCATCCGGTGTCTCTGGCACGTGGTTCTGGCACGTCTGACATTTGGTTGCATCATGTCTGGCAGGTGATTCCGGAGTGTCCGGCAAGAGGTTCTGGTGTAGCCGGCAGGTGATTTTGGCATGTCCGGCAGGTGTTTCTGGCGAGCTGTTCAGGTGGTTCCGGTGTTCTTGGCAGGTGATTCTGGCGTGTCCGGCAGGTGGTTCCGGTCTGTCCGGTAATGGGTTCCGTCATGTGCCGCGCGTGGTTCTGGCACGTCTGAGAGGTGGTTCCCGCATGCCCGGCAGGTGCTCCAGGAGAGTCCTACAAGTGGTTCTGGCCTAGCCCGCAGGTGATTTTGGCGTGTCCGGCAGGTGGTTCCGGCATGTCTGGTAGGTGGTTCCGGTCTGTCCGCGAGGTGGTTCCGGCGTGTCAGGCACGTGGTTCCGGCATGTGTGACAGGTGGTTCTGGCATGTCCGGCAGGTGATTCTGGATTGTCCACCAAGTGGCTCTGGTGTAACCAGCAGGTGATTCCGGAGTGTACGGCAAGTGGTTCTGGCATAGCTGGCTGGTGATTTTGGGGTGTCCAGCAGGTGGCTCCAGCGAGTCGAGCAAGTTGTTCCGGTGTGCTCAGCAGGTGGTTCAGGCAGGTCCGGCAGGTGTTTCTGGTCTGTCCAGTACGTGGTGCCGGCATGTCCGGCACGTGCTTCCAGTATGTTTGAGAGGTGGTTCCTACCTTCCCGGCGGGAGATTCCGGAGCGTCCGCCATGTGATTCTGGCCTACCTGGCAGGGGATTTTGGCGTCTCTGGCTGGTGGTTCCGGCGAGTCGAAGAGGAGGTTCCGGCGTGCTCGGCAGGTGCATCCGGTGTCTCTGGCACGTCATTCTGGCACGTTCGAGAGGTGGTTCCGGCATGCCTGACAGGTGATTCCGGAGTGTCCGACAAGGGGTTCTGGCACGTCTGAGAGGTGGTTCCGGCATACCCTGCAGGTGATTCTGGCTTGTCTGCCGAGTGGTGCTGGCGTAGCCATCAGGTGATTTTGGCGTGTCCAGCAGGTGGCTCCAGCGAGTAGAGCAGGTTGTTCCAGCGTACTCAGCAGGTGGTTCAGGCGGGTCTGGCAGGTGGTTCCGGTCTCTCTAGTAGGTGGTTCCGGCGTGTCCGGCACGTGCTTCTGGCACGTCTGAGAGCTGGTTCCGGCATGCCCGGCGGGTGATTCCATAGAGTCCGCCACGTGGTTCTGGCCTAGCTGACAGGTGATTTTGGCGTCCCCGGCAGGTGGTTACAGCGAGTTGAGCAGGAGGTTCCGGCATGCTCGGCAGTTGCATCCGGTGTCTCTGGCACGTGGTTCTGGCACGTCTGACATTTGGTTGCATCATGTCTGGCAGGTGATTCCGGAGTGTCCGGCAAGAGGTTCTGGTGTAGCCGGCAGGTGATTTTGGCATGTCCGGCAGGTGTTTCTGGCGAGCTGTTCAGGTGGTTCCGGTGTTCTTGGCAGGTGATTCTGGCGTGTCCGGCAGGTGGTTCCGGTCTGTCCGGTAATGGGTTCCGTCATGTGCCGCGCGTGGTTCTGGCACGTCTGAGAGGTGGTTCCCGCATGCCCGGCAGGTGCTCCAGGAGAGTCCTACAAGTGGTTCTGGCCTAGCCCGCAGGTGATTTTGGCGTGTCCGGCAGGTGGTTCCGGCATGTCTGGTAGGTGGTTCCGGTCTGTCCGCGAGGTGGTTCCGGCGTGTCAGGCACGTGGTTCCGGCATGTGTGACAGGTGGTTCTGGCATGTCCGGCAGGTGATTCTGGATTGTCCACCAAGTGGCTCTGGTGTAACCAGCAGGTGATTCCGGAGTGTACGGCAAGTGGTTCTGGCATAGCTGGCTGGTGATTTTGGGGTGTCCAGCAGGTGGCTCCAGCGAGTCGAGCAAGTTGTTCCGGTGTGCTCAGCAGGTGGTTCAGGCAGGTCCGGCAGGTGTTTCTGGTCTGTCCAGTACGTGGTGCCGGCATGTCCGGCACGTGCTTCCAGTATGTTTGAGAGGTGGTTCCTACCTTCCCGGCGGGAGATTCCGGAGCGTCCGCCATGTGATTCTGGCCTACCTGGTAGGGGATTTTGGCGTCTCTGGCTGGTGGTTCCGGCGAGTCGAAGAGGAGGTTCCGGCGTGCTCGGCAGGTGCATCCGGTGTCTCTGGCACGTCATTCTGGCACGTTCGAGAGGTGGTTCCGGCATGCCTGACAGGTGATTCCGGAGTGTCCGACAAGGGGTTCTGGCACGTCTGAGAGGTGGTTCCGGCATACCCTGCAGGTGATTCTGGCTTGTCTGCCGAGTGGTGCTGGCGTAGCCATCAGGTGATTTTGGCGTGTCCAGCAGGTGGCTCCAGCGAGTAGAGCAGGTTGTTCCAGCGTACTCAGCAGGTGGTTCAGGCGGGTCTGGCAGGTGGTTCCGGTCTCTCTAGTAGGTGGTTCCGGCGTGTCCGGCACGTGCTTCTGGCACGTCTGAGAGCTGGTTCCGGCATGCCCGGCGGGTGATTCCATAGAGTCCGCCACGTGGTTCTGGCCTAGCTGACAGGTGATTTTGGCGTCCCCGGCAGGTGGTTACAGCGAGTTGAGCAGTAGGTTCCGGCATGCTCGGCAGTTGCATCCGGTGTCTCTGGCACGTGGTTCTGGCATGTCTGACATTTGGTTGCATCATGTCTGGCAGGTGATTCCGGAGTGTCCGGCAAGAGGTTCTGGTGTAGCCGGCAGGTGATTTTGGCATGTCCGGCAGGTGTTTCTGGCGAGCTGTTCAGGTGGTTCCGGTGTTCTTGGCAGGTGATTCTGGCGTGTCCGGCAGGTGGTTCCGGTCTGTCCGGTAATGGGTTCCGTCATGTGCCGCGCGTGGTTCTGGCACGTCTGAGAGGTGGTTCCCGCATGCCCGGCAGGTGCTCCAGGAGAGTCCTACAAGTGGTTCTGGCCTAGCCCGCAGGTGATTTTGGCGTGTCCGGCAGGTGGTTCCGGCATGCTCGGCAGGTGGTTCAGGCATGTCTGGTAGGTGGTTCCGGTCTGTCCGCGAGGTGGTTCCGGCGTGTCAGGCACGTGGTTCCGGCATGTGTGACAGGTGGTTCTGGCATGTCTGGCAGGTGATTCTGGATTGTCCACCAAGTGGCTCTGGTGTAACCAGCAGGTGATTCCGGAGTGTACGGCAAGTGGTTCTGGCATAGCTGGCTGGTGATTTTGGGGTGTCCAGCAGGTGGCTCCAGCGAGTCGAGCAAGTTGTTCCGGTGTGCTCAGCAGGTGGTTCAGGCAGGTCCGGCAGGTGTTTCTGGTCTGTCCAGTACGTGGTGCCGGCATGTCCGGCACGTGCTTCCAGTATGTTTGAGAGGTGGTTCCTACCTTCCCGGCGGGAGATTCCGGAGCGTCCGCCATGTGATTCTGGCCTACCTGGCAGGGGATTTTGGCGTCTCTGGCTGGTGGTTCCGGCGAGTCGAAGAGGAGGTTCCGGCGTGCTCGGCAGGTGCATCCGGTGTCTCTGGCACGTCATTCTGGCACGTTCGAGAGGTGGTTCCGGCATGCCTGACAGGTGATTCCGGAGTGTCCGACAAGGGGTTCTGGCACGTCTGAGAGGTGGTTCCGGCATACCCTGCAGGTGATTCTGGCTTGTCTGCCGAGTGGTGCTGGCGTAGCCATCAGGTGATTTTGGCGTGTCCAGCAGGTGGCTCCAGCGAGTAGAGCAGGTTGTTCCAGCGTACTCAGCAGGTGGTTCAGGCGGGTCTGGCAGGTGGTTCCGGTCTCTCTAGTAGGTGGTTCCGGCGTGTCCGGCACGTGCTTCTGGCACGTCTGAGAGCTGGTTCCGGCATGCCCGGCGGGTGATTCCATAGAGTCCGCCACGTGGTTCTGGCCTAGCTGACAGGTGATTTTGGCGTCCCCGGCAGGTGGTTACAGCGAGTTGAGCAGGAGGTTCCGGCATGCTCGGCAGTTGCATCCGGTGTCTCTGGCACGTGGTTCTGGCACGTCTGACATTTGGTTGCATCATGTCTGGCAGGTGATTCCGGAGTGTCCGGCAAGAGGTTCTGGTGTAGCCGGCAGGTGATTTTGGCATGTCCGGCAGGTGTTTCTGGCGAGCTGTTCAGGTGGTTCCGGTGTTCTTGGCAGGTGATTCTGGCGTGTCCGGCAGGTGGTTCCGGTCTGTCCGGTAATGGGTTCCGTCATGTGCCGCGCGTGGTTCTGGCACGTCTGAGAGGTGGTTCCCGCATGCCCGGCAGGTGCTCCAGGAGAGTCCTACAAGTGGTTCTGGCCTAGCCCGCAGGTGATTTTGGCGTGTCCGGCAGGTGGTTCCGGCATGCTCGGCAGGTGGTTCAGGCATGTCTGGTAGGTGGTTCCGGTCTGTCCGCGAGGTGGTTCCGGCGTGTCAGGCACGTGGTTCTGGCATGTGTGACAGGTGGTTCTGGCATGTCCGGCAGGTGATTCTGGATTGTCCACCAAGTGGCTCTGGTGTAACCAGCAGGTGATTCCGGAGTGTACGGCAAGTGGTTCTGGCATAGCTGGCTGGTGATTTTGGGGTGTCCAGCAGGTGGCTCCAGCGAGTCGAGCAAGTTGTTCCGGTGTGCTCAGCAGGTGGTTCAGGCAGGTCCGGCAGGTGTTTCTGGTCTGTCCAGTACGTGGTGCCGGCATGTCCGGCACGTGCTTCCAGTATGTTTGAGAGGTGGTTCCTACCTTCCCGGCGGGAGATTCCGGAGCGTCCGCCATGTGATTCTGGCCTACCTGGCAGGGGATTTTGGCGTCTCTGGCTGGTGGTTCCGGCGAGTCGAAGAGGAGGTTCCGGCGTGCTCGGCAGGTGCATCCGGTGTCTCTGGCACGTCATTCTGGCACGTTCGAGAGGTGGTTCCGGCATGCCTGACAGGTGATTCCGGAGTGTCCGACAAGGGGTTCTGGCACGTCTGAGAGGTGGTTCCGGCATACCCTGCAGGTGATTCTGGCTTGTCTGCCGAGTGGTGCTGGCGTAGCCATCAGGTGATTTTGGCGTGTCCAGCAGGTGGCTCCAGCGAGTAGAGCAGGTTGTTCCAGCGTACTCAGCAGGTGGTTCAGGCGGGTCTGGCAGGTGGTTCCGGTCTCTCTAGTAGGTGGTTCCGGCGTGTCCGGCACGTGCTTCTGGCACGTCTGAGAGCTGGTTCCGGCATGCCCGGCGGGTGATTCCATAGAGTCCGCCACGTGGTTCTGGCCTAGCTGACAGGTGATTTTGGCGTCCCCGGCAGGTGGTTACAGCGAGTTGAGCAGGAGGTTCCGGCATGCTCGGCAGTTGCATCCGGTGTCTCTGGCACGTGGTTCTGGCACGTCTGACATTTGGTTGCATCATGTCTGGCAGGTGATTCCGGAGTGTCCGGCAAGAGGTTCTGGTGTAGCCGGCAGGTGATTTTGGCATGTCCGGCAGGTGTTTCTGGCGAGCTGTTCAGGTGGTTCCGGTGTTCTTGGCAGGTGATTCTGCCGTGTCCAGCAGGTGGTTCCGGTCTGTCCGGTAATGGGTTCCGTCATGTGCCGCACGTGGTTCTGGCACGTCTGAGAGGTGGTTCCCGCATGCCCGGCAGGTGCTCCAGGAGAGTCCTACAAGTGGTTCTGGCCTAGCCCGCAGGTGATTTTGGCGTGTCCGGCAGGTGGTTCCGGCATGTCTGGTAGGTGGTTCCGGTCTGTCCGCGAGGTGGTTCCGGCGTGTCAGGCACGTGGTTCCGGCATGTGTGACAGGTGGTTCTGGCATGTCCGGCAGGTGATTCTGGATTGTCCACCAAGTGGCTCTGGTGTAACCAGCAGGTGATTCCGGAGTGTACGGCAAGTGGTTCTGGCATAGCTGGCTGGTGATTTTGGGGTGTCCAGCAGGTGGCTCCAGCGAGTCGAGCAAGTTGTTCCGGTGTGCTCAGCAGGTGGTTCAGGCAGGTCCGGCAGGTGTTTCTGGTCTGTCCAGTACGTGGTGCCGGCATGTCCGGCACGTGCTTCCAGTATGTTTGAGAGGTGGTTCCTACCTTCCCGGCGGGAGATTCCGGAGCGTCCGCCATGTGATTCTGGCCTACCTGGTAGGGGATTTTGGCGTCTCTGGCTGGTGGTTCCGGCGAGTCGAAGAGGAGGTTCCGGCGTGCTCGGCAGGTGCATCCGGTGTCTCTGGCACGTCATTCTGGCACGTTCGAGAGGTGGTTCCGGCATGCCTGACAGGTGATTCCGGAGTGTCCGACAAGGGGTTCTGGCACGTCTGAGAGGTGGTTCCGGCATACCCTGCAGGTGATTCTGGCTTGTCTGCCGAGTGGTGCTGGCGTAGCCATCAGGTGATTTTGGCGTGTCCAGCAGGTGGCTCCAGCGAGTAGAGCAGGTTGTTCCAGCGTACTCAGCAGGTGGTTCAGGCGGGTCTGGCAGGTGGTTCCGGTCTCTCTAGTAGGTGGTTCCGGCGTGTCCGGCACGTGCTTCTGGCACGTCTGAGAGCTGGTTCCGGCATGCCCGGCGGGTGATTCCATAGAGTCCGCCACGTGGTTCTGGCCTAGCTGACAGGTGATTTTGGCGTCCCCGGCAGGTGGTTACAGCGAGTTGAGCAGTAGGTTCCGGCATGCTCGGCAGTTGCATCCGGTGTCTCTGGCACGTGGTTGTGGCATGTCTGACATTTGGTTGCATCATGTCTGGCAGGTGATTCCGGAGTGTCCGGCAAGAGGTTCTGGTGTAGCCGGCAGGTGATTTTGGCATGTCCGGCAGGTGTTTCTGGCGAGCTGTTCAGGTGGTTCCGGTGTTCTTGGCAGGTGATTCTGGCGTGTCCGGCAGGTGGTTCCGGTCTGTCCGGTAATGGGTTCCGTCATGTGCCGCGCGTGGTTCTGGCACGTCTGAGAGGTGGTTCCCGCATGCCCGGCAGGTGCTCCAGGAGAGTCCTACAAGTGGTTCTGGCCTAGCCCGCAGGTGATTTTGGCGTGTCCGGCAGGTGGTTCCGGCATGCTCGGCAGGTGGTTCAGGCATGTCTGGTAGGTGGTTCCGGTCTGTCCGCGAGGTGGTTCCGGCGTGTCAGGCACGTGGTTCCGGCATGTGTGACAGGTGGTTCTGGCATGTCCGGCAGGTGATTCTGGATTGTCCACCAAGTGGCTCTGGTGTAACCAGCAGGTGATTCCGGAGTGTACGGCAAGTGGTTCTGGCATAGCTGGCTGGTGATTTTGGGGTGTCCAGCAGGTGGCTCCAGCGAGTCGAGCAAGTTGTTCCGGTGTGCTCAGCAGGTGGTTCAGGCAGGTCCGGCAGGTGTTTCTGGTCTGTCCAGTACGTGGTGCCGGCATGTCCGGCACGTGCTTCCAGTATGTTTGAGAGGTGGTTCCTACCTTCCCGGCGGGAGATTCCGGAGCGTCCGCCATGTGATTCTGGCCTACCTGGCAGGGGATTTTGGCGTCTCTGGCTGGTGGTTCCGGCGAGTCGAAGAGGAGGTTCCGGCGTGCTCGGCAGGTGCATCCGGTGTCTCTGGCACGTCATTCTGGCACGTTCGAGAGGTGGTTCCGGCATGCCTGACAGGTGATTCCGGAGTGTCCGACAAGGGGTTCTGGCACGTCTGAGAGGTGGTTCCGGCATACCCTGCAGGTGATTCTGGCTTGTCTGCCGAGTGGTGCTGGCGTAGCCATCAGGTGATTTTGGCGTGTCCAGCAGGTGGCTCCAGCGAGTAGAGCAGGTTGTTCCAGCGTACTCAGCAGGTGGTTCAGGCGGGTCTGGCAGGTGGTTCCGGTCTCTCTAGTAGGTGGTTCCGGCGTGTCCGGCACGTGCTTCTGGCACGTCTGAGAGCTGGTTCCGGCATGCCCGGCGGGTGATTCCATAGAGTCCGCCACGTGGTTCTGGCCTAGCTGACAGGTGATTTTGGCGTCCCCGGCAGGTGGTTACAGCGAGTTGAGCAGGAGGTTCCGGCATGCTCGGCAGTTGCATCCGGTGTCTCTGGCACGTGGTTCTGGCACGTCTGACATTTGGTTGCATCATGTCTGGCAGGTGATTCCGGAGTGTCCGGCAAGAGGTTCTGGTGTAGCCGGCAGGTGATTTTGGCATGTCCGGCAGGTGTTTCTGGCGAGCTGTTCAGGTGGTTCCGGTGTTCTTGGCAGGTGATTCTGGCGTGTCCGGCAGGTGGTTCCGGTCTGTCCGGTAATGGGTTCCGTCATGTGCCGCGCGTGGTTCTGGCACGTCTGAGAGGTGGTTCCCGCATGCCCGGCAGGTGCTCCAGGAGAGTCCTACAAGTGGTTCTGGCCTAGCCCACAGGTGATTTTGGCGTGTCCGGCAGGTGGTTCCGGCATGCTCGGCAGGTGGTTCAGGCATGTCTGGTAGGTGGTTCCGGTCTGTCCGCGAGGTGGTTCCGGCGTGTCAGGCACGTGGTTCTGGCATGTGTGACAGGTGGTTCTGGCATGTCCGGCAGGTGATTCTGGATTGTCCACCAAGTGGCTCTGGTGTAACCAGCAGGTGATTCCGGAGTGTACGGCAAGTGGTTCTGGCATAGCTGGCTGGTGATTTTGGGGTGTCCAGCAGGTGGCTCCAGCGAGTCGAGCAAGTTGTTCCGGTGTGCTCAGCAGGTGGTTCAGGCAGGTCCGGCAGGTGTTTCTGGTCTGTCCAGTACGTGGTGCCGGCATGTCCGGCACGTGCTTCCAGTATGTTTGAGAGGTGGTTCCTACCTTCCCGGCGGGAGATTCCGGAGCGTCCGCCATGTGATTCTGGCCTACCTGGCAGGGGATTTTGGCGTCTCTGGCTGGTGGTTCCGGCGAGTCGAAGAGGAGGTTCCGGCGTGCTCGGCAGGTGCATCCGGTGTCTCTGGCACGTCATTCTGGCACGTTCGAGAGGTGGTTCCGGCATGCCTGACAGGTGATTCCGGAGTGTCCGACAAGGGGTTCTGGCACGTCTGAGAGGTGGTTCCGGCATACCCTGCAGGTGATTCTGGCTTGTCTGCCGAGTGGTGCTGGCGTAGCCATCAGGTGATTTTGGCGTGTCCAGCAGGTGGCTCCAGCGAGTAGAGCAGGTTGTTCCAGCGTACTCAGCAGGTGGTTCAGGCGGGTCTGGCAGGTGGTTCCGGTCTCTCTAGTAGGTGGTTCCGGCGTGTCCGGCACGTGCTTCTGGCACGTCTGAGAGCTGGTTCCGGCATGCCCGGCGGGTGATTCCATAGAGTCCGCCACGTGGTTCTGGCCTAGCTGACAGGTGATTTTGGCGTCCCCGGCAGGTGGTTACAGCGAGTTGAGCAGGAGGTTCCGGCATGCTCGGCAGTTGCATCCGGTGTCTCTGGCACGTGGTTCTGGCACGTCTGACATTTGGTTGCATCATGTCTGGCAGGTGATTCCGGAGTGTCCGGCAAGAGGTTCTGGTGTAGCCGGCAGGTGATTTTGGCATGTCCGGCAGGTGTTTCTGGCGAGCTGTTCAGGTGGTTCCGGTGTTCTTGGCAGGTGATTCTGCCGTGTCCAGCAGGTGGTTCCGGTCTGTCCGGTAATGGGTTCCGTCATGTGCCGCACGTGGTTCTGGCACGTCTGAGAGGTGGTTCCCGCATGCCCGGCAGGTGCTCCAGGAGAGTCCTACAAGTGGTTCTGGCCTAGCCCGCAGGTGATTTTGGCGTGTCCGGCAGGTGGTTCCGGCATGTCTGGTAGGTGGTTCCGGTCTGTCCGCGAGGTGGTTCCGGCGTGTCAGGCACGTGGTTCCGGCATGTGTGACAGGTGGTTCTGGCATGTCCGGCAGGTGATTCTGGATTGTCCACCAAGTGGCTCTGGTGTAACCAGCAGGTGATTCCGGAGTGTACGGCAAGTGGTTCTGGCATAGCTGGCTGGTGATTTTGGGGTGTCCAGCAGGTGGCTCCAGCGAGTCGAGCAAGTTGTTCCGGTGTGCTCAGCAGGTGGTTCAGGCAGGTCCGGCAGGTGTTTCTGGTCTGTCCAGTACGTGGTGCCGGCATGTCCGGCACGTGCTTCCAGTATGTTTGAGAGGTGGTTCCTACCTTCCCGGCGGGAGATTCCGGAGCGTCCGCCATGTGATTCTGGCCTACCTGGCAGGGGATTTTGGCGTCTCTGGCTGGTGGTTCCGGCGAGTCGAAGAGGAGGTTCCGGCGTGCTCGGCAGGTGCATCCGGTGTCTCTGGCACGTCATTCTGGCACGTTCGAGAGGTGGTTCCGGCATGCCTGACAGGTGATTCCGGAGTGTCCGACAAGGGGTTCTGGCACGTCTGAGAGGTGGTTCCGGCATACCCTGCAGGTGATTCTGGCTTGTCTGCCGAGTGGTGCTGGCGTAGCCATCAGGTGATTTTTGGCGTGTCCAGCAGGTGGCTCCAGCGAGTAGAGCAGGTTGTTCCAGCGTACTCAGCAGGTGGTTCAGGCGGGTCTGGCAGGTGGTTCCGGTCTCTCTAGTAGGTGGTTCCGGCGTGTCCGGCACGTGCTTCTGGCACGTCTGAGAGCTGGTTCCGGCATGCCCGGCGGGTGATTCCATAGAGTCCGCCACGTGGTTCTGGCCTAGCTGACAGGTGATTTTGGCGTCCCCGGCAGGTGGTTACAGCGAGTTGAGCAGGAGGTTCCGGCATGCTCGGCAGTTGCATCCGGTGTCTCTGGCACGTGGTTCTGGCACGTCTGACATTTGGTTGCATCATGTCTGGCAGGTGATTCCGGAGTGTCCGGCAAGAGGTTCTGGTGTAGCCGGCAGGTGATTTTGGCATGTCCGGCAGGTGTTTCTGGCGAGCTGTTCAGGTGGTTCCGGTGTTCTTGGCAGGTGATTCTGGCGTGTCCAGCAGGTGGTTCCGGTCTGTCCGGTAATGGGTTCCGTCATGTGCCGCACGTGGTTCTGGCACGTCTGAGAGGTGGTTCCCGCATGCCCGGCAGGTGCTCCAGGAGAGTCCTACAAGTGGTTCTGGCCTAGCCCGCAGGTGATTTTGGCGTGTCCGGCAGGTGGTTCCGGCATGTCTGGTAGGTGGTTCCGGTCTGTCCGCGAGGTGGTTCCGGCGTGTCAGGCACGTGGTTCCGGCATGTGTGACAGGTGGTTCTGGCATGTCCGGCAGGTGATTCTGGATTGTCCACGAAGTGGCTCTGGTGTAACCAGCAGGTGATTCCGGAGTGTACGGCAAGTGGTTCTGGCATAGCTGGCTGGTGATTTTGGGGTGTCCAGCAGGTGGCTCCAGCGAGTCGAGCAAGTTGTTCCGGTGTGCTCAGCAGGTGGTTCAGGCAGGTCCGGCAGGTGTTTCTGGTCTGTCCAGTACGTGGTGCCGGCATGTCCGGCACGTGCTTCCAGTATGTTTGAGAGGTGGTTCCTACCTTCCCGGCGGGAGATTCCGGAGCGTCCGCCATGTGATTCTGGCCTACCTGGTAGGGGATTTTGGCGTCTCTGGCTGGTGGTTCCGGCGAGTCGAAGAGGAGGTTCCGGCGTGCTCGGCAGGTGCATCCGGTGTCTCTGGCACGTCATTCTGGCACGTTCGAGAGGTGGTTCCGGCATGCCTGACAGGTGATTCCGGAGTGTCCGACAAGGGGTTCTGGCACGTCTGAGAGGTGGTTCCGGCATACCCTGCAGGTGATTCTGGCTTGTCTGCCGAGTGGTGCTGGCGTAGCCATCAGGTGATTTTGGCGTGTCCAGCAGGTGGCTCCAGCGAGTAGAGCAGGTTGTTCCAGCGTACTCAGCAGGTGGTTCAGGCGGGTCTGGCAGGTGGTTCCGGTCTCTCTAGTAGGTGGTTCCGGCGTGTCCGGCACGTGCTTCTGGCACGTCTGAGAGCTGGTTCCGGCATGCCCGGCGGGTGATTCCATAGAGTCCGCCACGTGGTTCTGGCCTAGCTGACAGGTGATTTTGGCGTCCCCGGCAGGTGGTTACAGCGAGTTGAGCAGTAGGTTCCGGCATGCTCGGCAGTTGCATCCGGTGTCTCTGGCACGTGGTTCTGGCATGTCTGACATTTGGTTGCATCATGTCTGGCAGGTGATTCCGGAGTGTCCGGCAAGAGGTTCTGGTGTAGCCGGCAGGTGATTTTGGCATGTCCGGCAGGTGTTTCTGGCGAGCTGTTCAGGTGGTTCCGGTGTTCTTGGCAGGTGATTCTGGCGTGTCCGGCAGGTGGTTCCGGTCTGTCCGGTAATGGGTTCCGTCATGTGCCGCGCGTGGTTCTGGCACGTCTGAGAGGTGGTTCCCGCATGCCCGGCAGGTGCTCCAGGAGAGTCCTACAAGTGGTTCTGGCCTAGCCCGCAGGTGATTTTGGCGTGTCCGGCAGGTGGTTCCGGCATGCTCGGCAGGTGGTTCAGGCATGTCTGGTAGGTGGTTCCGGTCTGTCCGCGAGGTGGTTCCGGCGTGTCAGGCACGTGGTTCCGGCATGTGTGACAGGTGGTTCTGGCATGTCCGGCAGGTGATTCTGGATTGTCCACCAAGTGGCTCTGGTGTAACCAGCAGGTGATTCCGGAGTGTACGGCAAGTGGTTCTGGCATAGCTGGCTGGTGATTTTGGGGTGTCCAGCAGGTGGCTCCAGCGAGTCGAGCAAGTTGTTCCGGTGTGCTCAGCAGGTGGTTCAGGCAGGTCCGGCAGGTGTTTCTGGTCTGTCCAGTACGTGGTGCCGGCATGTCCGGCACGTGCTTCCAGTATGTTTGAGAGGTGGTTCCTACCTTCCCGGCGGGAGATTCCGGAGCGTCCGCCATGTGATTCTGGCCTACCTGGCAGGGGATTTTGGCGTCTCTGGCTGGTGGTTCCGGCGAGTCGAAGAGGAGGTTCCGGCGTGCTCGGCAGGTGCATCCGGTGTCTCTGGCACGTCATTCTGGCACGTTCGAGAGGTGGTTCCGGCATGCCTGACAGGTGATTCCGGAGTGTCCGACAAGGGGTTCTGGCACGTCTGAGAGGTGGTTCCGGCATACCCTGCAGGTGATTCTGGCTTGTCTGCCGAGTGGTGCTGGCGTAGCCATCAGGTGATTTTGGCGTGTCCAGCAGGTGGCTCCAGCGAGTAGAGCAGGTTGTTCCAGCGTACTCAGCAGGTGGTTCAGGCGGGTCTGGCAGGTGGTTCCGGTCTCTCTAGTAGGTGGTTCCGGCGTGTCCGGCACGTGCTTCTGGCACGTCTGAGAGCTGGTTCCGGCATGCCCGGCGGGTGATTCCATAGAGTCCGCCACGTGGTTCTGGCCTAGCTGACAGGTGATTTTGGCGTCCCCGGCAGGTGGTTACAGCGAGTTGAGCAGGAGGTTCCGGCATGCTCGGCAGTTGCATCCGGTGTCTCTGGCACGTGGTTCTGGCACGTCTGACATTTGGTTGCATCATGTCTGGCAGGTGATTCCGGAGTGTCCGGCAAGAGGTTCTGGTGTAGCCGGCAGGTGATTTTGGCATGTCCGGCAGGTGTTTCTGGCGAGCTGTTCAGGTGGTTCCGGTGTTCTTGGCAGGTGATTCTGGCGTGTCCGGCAGGTGGTTCCGGTCTGTCCGGTAATGGGTTCCGTCATGTGCCGCACGTGGTTCTGGCACGTCTGAGAGGTGGTTCCCGCATGCCCGGCAGGTGCTCCAGGAGAGTCCTACAAGTGGTTCTGGCCTAGCCCACAGGTGATTTTGGCGTGTCCGGCAGGTGGTTCCGGCATGCTCGGCAGGTGGTTCAGGCATGTCTGGTAGGTGGTTCCGGTCTGTCCGCGAGGTGGTTCCGGCGTGTCAGGCACGTGGTTCTGGCATGTGTGACAGGTGGTTCTGGCATGTCCGGCAGGTGATTCTGGATTGTCCACCAAGTGGCTCTGGTGTAACCAGCAGGTGATTCCGGAGTGTACGGCAAGTGGTTCTGGCATAGCTGGCTGGTGATTTTGGGGTGTCCAGCAGGTGGCTCCAGCGAGTCGAGCAAGTTGTTCCGGTGTGCTCAGCAGGTGGTTCAGGCAGGTCCGGCAGGTGTTTCTGGTCTGTCCAGTACGTGGTGCCGGCATGTCCGGCACGTGCTTCCAGTATGTTTGAGAGGTGGTTCCTACCTTCCCGGCGGGAGATTCCGGAGCGTCCGCCATGTGATTCTGGCCTACCTGGCAGGGGATTTTGGCGTCTCTGGCTGGTGGTTCCGGCGAGTCGAAGAGGAGGTTCCGGCGTGCTCGGCAGGTGCATCCGGTGTCTCTGGCACGTCATTCTGGCACGTTCGAGAGGTGGTTCCGGCATGCCTGACAGGTGATTCCGGAGTGTCCGACAAGGGGTTCTGGCACGTCTGAGAGGTGGTTCCGGCATACCCTGCAGGTGATTCTGGCTTGTCTGCCGAGTGGTGCTGGCGTAGCCATCAGGTGATTTTGGCGTGTCCAGCAGGTGGCTCCAGCGAGTAGAGCAGGTTGTTCCAGCGTACTCAGCAGGTGGTTCAGGCGGGTCTGGCAGGTGGTTCCGGTCTCTCTAGTAGGTGGTTCCGGCGTGTCCGGCACGTGCTTCTGGCACGTCTGAGAGCTGGTTCCGGCATGCCCGGCGGGTGATTCCATAGAGTCCGCCACGTGGTTCTGGCCTAGCTGACAGGTGATTTTGGCGTCCCCGGCAGGTGGTTACAGCGAGTTGAGCAGGAGGTTCCGGCATGCTCGGCAGTTGCATCCGGTGTCTCTGGCACGTGGTTCTGGCACGTCTGACATTTGGTTGCATCATGTCTGGCAGGTGATTCCGGAGTGTCCGGCAAGAGGTTCTGGTGTAGCCGGCAGGTGATTTTGGCATGTCCGGCAGGTGTTTCTGGCGAGCTGTTCAGGTGGTTCCGGTGTTCTTGGCAGGTGATTCTGGCGTGTCCGGCAGGTGGTTCCGGTCTGTCCGGTAATGGGTTCCGTCATGTGCCGCACGTGGTTCTGGCACGTCTGAGAGGTGGTTCCCGCATGCCCGGCAGGTGCTCCAGGAGAGTCCTACAAGTGGTTCTGGCCTAGCCCACAGGTGATTTTGGCGTGTCCGGCAGGTGGTTCCGGCATGCTCGGCAGGTGGTTCAGGCATGTCTGGTAGGTGGTTCCGGTCTGTCCGCGAGGTGGTTCCGGCGTGTCAGGCACGTGGTTCCGGCATGTGTGACAGGTGGTTCTGGCATGTCCGGCAGGTGATTCTGGATTGTCCACCAAGTGGCTCTGGTGTAACCAGCAGGTGATTCCGGAGTGTACGGCAAGTGGTTCTGGCATAGCTGGCTGGTGATTTTGGGGTGTCCAGCAGGTGGCTCCAGCGAGTCGAGCAAGTTGTTCCGGTGTGCTCAGCAGGTGGTTCAGGCAGGTCCGGCAGGTGTTTCTGGTCTGTCCAGTACGTGGTGCCGGCATGTCCGGCACGTGCTTCCAGTATGTTTGAGAGGTGGTTCCTACCTTCCCGGCGGGAGATTCCGGAGCGTCCGCCATGTGATTCTGGCCTACCTGGCAGGGGATTTTGGCGTCTCTGGCTGGTGGTTCCGGCGAGTCGAAGAGGAGGTTCCGGCGTGCTCGGCAGGTGCATCCGGTGTCTCTGGCACGTCATTCTGGCACGTTCGAGAGGTGGTTCCGGCATGCCTGACAGGTGATTCCGGAGTGTCCGACAAGGGGTTCTGGCACGTCTGAGAGGTGGTTCCGGCATACCCTGCAGGTGATTCTGGCTTGTCTGCCGAGTGGTGCTGGCGTAGCCATCAGGTGATTTTGGCGTGTCCAGCAGGTGGCTCCAGCGAGTAGAGCAGGTTGTTCCAGCGTACTCAGCAGGTGGTTCAGGCGGGTCTGGCAGGTGGTTCCGGTCTCTCTAGTAGGTGGTTCCGGCGTGTCCGGCACGTGCTTCTGGCACGTCTGAGAGCTGGTTCCGGCATGCCCGGCGGGTGATTCCATAGAGTCCGCCACGTGGTTCTGGCCTAGCTGACAGGTGATTTTGGCGTCCCCGGCAGGTGGTTACAGCGAGTTGAGCAGGAGGTTCCGGCATGCTCGGCAGTTGCATCCGGTGTCTCTGGCACGTGGTTCTGGCACGTCTGACATTTGGTTGCATCATGTCTGGCAGGTGATTCCGGAGTGTCCGGCAAGAGGTTCTGGTGTAGCCGGCAGGTGATTTTGGCATGTCCGGCAGGTGTTTCTGGCGAGCTGTTCAGGTGGTTCCGGTGTTCTTGGCAGGTGATTCTGGCGTGTCCGGCAGGTGGTTCCGGTCTGTCCGGTAATGGGTTCCGTCATGTGCCGCACGTGGTTCTGGCACGTCTGATAGGTGGTTCCCGCATGCCCGGCAGGTGCTCCAGGAGAGTCCTACAAGTGGTTCTGGCCTAGCCCGCAGGTGATTTTGGCGTGTCCGGCAGGTGGTTCCGGCATGCTCGGCAGGTGGTTCAGGCATGTCTGGTAGGTGGTTCCGGTCTGTCCGCGAGGTGGTTCCGGCGTGTCAGGCACGTGGTTCCGGCATGTGTGACAGGTGGTTCTGGCATGTCCGGCAGGTGATTCTGGATTGTCCACCAAGTGGCTCTGGTGTAACCAGCAGGTGATTCCGGAGTGTACGGCAAGTGGTTCTGGCATAGCTGGCTGGTGATTTTGGGGTGTCCAGCAGGTGGCTCCAGCGAGTCGAGCAAGTTGTTCCGGTGTGCTCAGCAGGTGGTTCAGGCAGGTCCGGCAGGTGTTTCTGGTCTGTCCAGTACGTGGTGCCGGCATGTCCGGCACGTGCTTCCAGTATGTTTGAGAGGTGGTTCCTACCTTCCCGGCGGGAGATTCCGGAGCGTCCGCCATGTGATTCTGGCCTACCTGGCAGGGGATTTTGGCGTCTCTGGCTGGTGGTTCCGGCGAGTCGAAGAGGAGGTTCCGGCGTGCTCGGCAGGTGCATCCGGTGTCTCTGGCACGTCATTCTGGCACGTTCGAGAGGTGGTTCCGGCATGCCTGACAGGTGATTCCGGAGTGTCCGACAAGGGGTTCTGGCACGTCTGAGAGGTGGTTCCGGCATACCCTGCAGGTGATTCTGGCTTGTCTGCCGAGTGGTGCTGGCGTAGCCATCAGGTGATTTTGGCGTGTCCAGCAGGTGGCTCCAGCGAGTAGAGCAGGTTGTTCCAGCGTACTCAGCAGGTGGTTCAGGCGGGTCTGGCAGGTGGTTCCGGTCTCTCTAGTAGGTGGTTCCGGCGTGTCCGGCACGTGCTTCTGGCACGTCTGAGAGCTGGTTCCGGCATGCCCGGCGGGTGATTCCATAGAGTCCGCCACGTGGTTCTGGCCTAGCTGACAGGTGATTTTGGCGTCCCCGGCAGGTGGTTACAGCGAGTTGAGCAGGAGGTTCCGGCATGCTCGGCAGTTGCATCCGGTGTCTCTGGCACGTGGTTCTGGCACGTCTGACATTTGGTTGCATCATGTCTGGCAGGTGATTCCGGAGTGTCCGGCAAGAGGTTCTGGTGTAGCCGGCAGGTGATTTTGGCATGTCCGGCAGGTGTTTCTGGCGAGCTGTTCAGGTGGTTCCGGTGTTCTTGGCAGGTGATTCTGGCGTGTCCAGCAGGTGGTTCCGGTCTGTCCGGTAATGGGTTCCGTCATGTGCCGCACGTGGTTCTGGCACGTCTGAGAGGTGGTTCCCGCATGCCCGGCAGGTGCTCCAGGAGAGTCCTACAAGTGGTTCTGGCCTAGCCCGCAGGTGATTTTGGCGTGTCCGGCAGGTGGTTCCGGCATGTCTGGTAGGTGGTTCCGGTCTGTCCGCGAGGTGGTTCCGGCGTGTCAGGCACGTGGTTCCGGCATGTGTGACAGGTGGTTCTGGCATGTCCGGCAGGTGATTCTGGATTGTCCACCAAGTGGCTCTGGTGTAACCAGCAGGTGATTCCGGAGTGTACGGCAAGTGGTTCTGGCATAGCTGGCTGGTGATTTTGGGGTGTCCAGCAGGTGGCTCCAGCGAGTCGAGCAAGTTGTTCCGGTGTGCTCAGCAGGTGGTTCAGGCAGGTCCGGCAGGTGTTTCTGGTCTGTCCAGTACGTGGTGCCGGCATGTCCGGCACGTGCTTCCAGTATGTTTGAGAGGTGGTTCCTACCTTCCCGGCGGGAGATTCCGGAGCGTCCGCCATGTGATTCTGGCCTACCTGGTAGGGGATTTTGGCGTCTCTGGCTGGTGGTTCCGGCGAGTCGAAGAGGAGGTTCCGGCGTGCTCGGCAGGTGCATCCGGTGTCTCTGGCACGTCATTCTGGCACGTTCGAGAGGTGGTTCCGGCATGCCTGACAGGTGATTCCGGAGTGTCCGACAAGGGGTTCTGGCACGTCTGAGAGGTGGTTCCGGCATACCCTGCAGGTGATTCTGGCTTGTCTGCCGAGTGGTGCTGGCGTAGCCATCAGGTGATTTTGGCGTGTCCAGCAGGTGGCTCCAGCGAGTAGAGCAGGTTGTTCCAGCGTACTCAGCAGGTGGTTCAGGCGGGTCTGGCAGGTGGTTCCGGTCTCTCTAGTAGGTGGTTCCGGCGTGTCCGGCACGTGCTTCTGGCACGTCTGAGAGCTGGTTCCGGCATGCCCGGCGGGTGATTCCATAGAGTCCGCCACGTGGTTCTGGCCTAGCTGACAGGTGATTTTGGCGTCCCCGGCAGGTGGTTACAGCGAGTTGAGCAGTAGGTTCCGGCATGCTCGGCAGTTGCATCCGGTGTCTCTGGCACGTGGTTCTGGCATGTCTGACATTTGGTTGCATCATGTCTGGCAGGTGATTCCGGAGTGTCCGGCAAGAGGTTCTGGTGTAGCCGGCAGGTGATTTTGGCATGTCCGGCAGGTGTTTCTGGCGAGCTGTTCAGGTGGTTCCGGTGTTCTTGGCAGGTGATTCTGGCGTGTCCGGCAGGTGGTTCCGGTCTGTCCGGTAATGGGTTCCGTCATGTGCCGCGCGTGGTTCTGGCACGTCTGAGAGGTGGTTCCCGCATGCCCGGCAGGTGCTCCAGGAGAGTCCTACAAGTGGTTCTGGCCTAGCCCGCAGGTGATTTTGGCGTGTCCGGCAGGTGGTTCCGGCATGCTCGGCAGGTGGTTCAGGCATGTCTGGTAGGTGGTTCCGGTCTGTCCGCGAGGTGGTTCCGGCGTGTCAGGCACGTGGTTCCGGCATGTGTGACAGGTGGTTCTGGCATGTCCGGCAGGTGATTCTGGATTGTCCACCAAGTGGCTCTGGTGTAACCAGCAGGTGATTCCGGAGTGTACGGCAAGTGGTTCTGGCATAGCTGGCTGGTGATTTTGGGGTGTCCAGCAGGTGGCTCCAGCGAGTCGAGCAAGTTGTTCCGGTGTGCTCAGCAGGTGGTTCAGGCAGGTCCGGCAGGTGTTTCTGGTCTGTCCAGTACGTGGTGCCGGCATGTCCGGCACGTGCTTCCAGTATGTTTGAGAGGTGGTTCCTACCTTCCCGGCGGGAGATTCCGGAGCGTCCGCCATGTGATTCTGGCCTACCTGGCAGGGGATTTTGGCGTCTCTGGCTGGTGGTTCCGGCGAGTCGAAGAGGAGGTTCCGGCGTGCTCGGCAGGTGCATCCGGTGTCTCTGGCACGTCATTCTGGCACGTTCGAGAGGTGGTTCCGGCATGCCTGACAGGTGATTCCGGAGTGTCCGACAAGGGGTTCTGGCACGTCTGAGAGGTGGTTCCGGCATACCCTGCAGGTGATTCTGGCTTGTCTGCCGAGTGGTGCTGGCGTAGCCATCAGGTGATTTTGGCGTGTCCAGCAGGTGGCTCCAGCGAGTAGAGCAGGTTGTTCCAGCGTACTCAGCAGGTGGTTCAGGCGGGTCTGGCAGGTGGTTCCGGTCTCTCTAGTAGGTGGTTCCGGCGTGTCCGGCACGTGCTTCTGGCACGTCTGAGAGCTGGTTCCGGCATGCCCGGCGGGTGATTCCATAGAGTCCGCCACGTGGTTCTGGCCTAGCTGACAGGTGATTTTGGCGTCCCCGGCAGGTGGTTACAGCGAGTTGAGCAGGAGGTTCCGGCATGCTCGGCAGTTGCATCCGGTGTCTCTGGCACGTGGTTCTGGCACGTCTGACATTTGGTTGCATCATGTCTGGCAGGTGATTCCGGAGTGTCCGGCAAGAGGTTCTGGTGTAGCCGGCAGGTGATTTTGGCATGTCCGGCAGGTGTTTCTGGCGAGCTGTTCAGGTGGTTCCGGTGTTCTTGGCAGGTGATTCTGGCGTGTCCGGCAGGTGGTTCCGGTCTGTCCGGTAATGGGTTCCGTCATGTGCCGCACGTGGTTCTGGCACGTCTGAGAGGTGGTTCCCGCATGCCCGGCAGGTGCTCCAGGAGAGTCCTACAAGTGGTTCTGGCCTAGCCCACAGGTGATTTTGGCGTGTCCGGCAGGTGGTTCCGGCATGCTCGGCAGGTGGTTCAGGCATGTCTGGTAGGTGGTTCCGGTCTGTCCGCGAGGTGGTTCCGGCGTGTCAGGCACGTGGTTCTGGCATGTGTGACAGGTGGTTCTGGCATGTCCGGCAGGTGATTCTGGATTGTCCACCAAGTGGCTCTGGTGTAACCAGCAGGTGATTCCGGAGTGTACGGCAAGTGGTTCTGGCATAGCTGGCTGGTGATTTTGGGGTGTCCAGCAGGTGGCTCCAGCGAGTCGAGCAAGTTGTTCCGGTGTGCTCAGCAGGTGGTTCAGGCAGGTCCGGCAGGTGTTTCTGGTCTGTCCAGTACGTGGTGCCGGCATGTCCGGCACGTGCTTCCAGTATGTTTGAGAGGTGGTTCCTACCTTCCCGGCGGGAGATTCCGGAGCGTCCGCCATGTGATTCTGGCCTACCTGGCAGGGGATTTTGGCGTCTCTGGCTGGTGGTTCCGGCGAGTCGAAGAGGAGGTTCCGGCGTGCTCGGCAGGTGCATCCGGTGTCTCTGGCACGTCATTCTGGCACGTTCGAGAGGTGGTTCCGGCATGCCTGACAGGTGATTCCGGAGTGTCCGACAAGGGGTTCTGGCACGTCTGAGAGGTGGTTCCGGCATACCCTGCAGGTGATTCTGGCTTGTCTGCCGAGTGGTGCTGGCGTAGCCATCAGGTGATTTTGGCGTGTCCAGCAGGTGGCTCCAGCGAGTAGAGCAGGTTGTTCCAGCGTACTCAGCAGGTGGTTCAGGCGGGTCTGGCAGGTGGTTCCGGTCTCTCTAGTAGGTGGTTCCGGCGTGTCCGGCACGTGCTTCTGGCACGTCTGAGAGCTGGTTCCGGCATGCCCGGCGGGTGATTCCATAGAGTCCGCCACGTGGTTCTGGCCTAGCTGACAGGTGATTTTGGCGTCCCCGGCAGGTGGTTACAGCGAGTTGAGCAGGAGGTTCCGGCATGCTCGGCAGTTGCATCCGGTGTCTCTGGCACGTGGTTCTGGCACGTCTGACATTTGGTTGCATCATGTCTGGCAGGTGATTCCGGAGTGTCCGGCAAGAGGTTCTGGTGTAGCCGGCAGGTGATTTTGGCATGTCCGGCAGGTGTTTCTGGCGAGCTGTTCAGGTGGTTCCGGTGTTCTTGGCAGGTGATTCTGGCGTGTCCGGCAGGTGGTTCCGGTCTGTCCGGTAATGGGTTCCGTCATGTGCCGCGCGTGGTTCTGGCACGTCTGAGAGGTGGTTCCCGCATGCCCGGCAGGTGCTCCAGGAGAGTCCTACAAGTGGTTCTGGCCTAGCCCACAGGTGATTTTGGCGTGTCCGGCAGGTGGTTCCGGCATGCTCGGCAGGTGGTTCAGGCATGTCTGGTAGGTGGTTCCGGTCTGTCCGCGAGGTGGTTCCGGCGTGTCAGGCACGTGGTTCCGGCATGTGTGACAGGTGGTTCTGGCATGTCCGGCAGGTGATTCTGGATTGTCCACCAAGTGGCTCTGGTGTAACCAGCAGGTGATTCCGGAGTGTACGGCAAGTGGTTCTGGCATAGCTGGCTGGTGATTTTGGGGTGTCCAGCAGGTGGCTCCAGCGAGTCGAGCAAGTTGTTCCGGTGTGCTCAGCAGGTGGTTCAGGCAGGTCCGGCAGGTGTTTCTGGTCTGTCCAGTACGTGGTGCCGGCATGTCCGGCACGTGCTTCCAGTATGTTTGAGAGGTGGTTCCTACCTTCCCGGCGGGAGATTCCGGAGCGTCCGCCATGTGATTCTGGCCTACCTGGCAGGGGATTTTGGCGTCTCTGGCTGGTGGTTCCGGCGAGTCGAAGAGGAGGTTCCGGCGTGCTCGGCAGGTGCATCCGGTGTCTCTGGCACGTCATTCTGGCACGTTCGAGAGGTGGTTCCGGCATGCCTGACAGGTGATTCCGGAGTGTCCGACAAGGGGTTCTGGCACGTCTGAGAGGTGGTTCCGGCATACCCTGCAGGTGATTCTGGCTTGTCTGCCGAGTGGTGCTGGCGTAGCCATCAGGTGATTTTGGCGTGTCCAGCAGGTGGCTCCAGCGAGTAGAGCAGGTTGTTCCAGCGTACTCAGCAGGTGGTTCAGGCGGGTCTGGCAGGTGGTTCCGGTCTCTCTAGTAGGTGGTTCCGGCGTGTCCGGCACGTGCTTCTGGCACGTCTGAGAGCTGGTTCCGGCATGCCCGGCGGGTGATTCCATAGAGTCCGCCACGTGGTTCTGGCCTAGCTGACAGGTGATTTTGGCGTCCCCGGCAGGTGGTTACAGCGAGTTGAGCAGGAGGTTCCGGCATGCTCGGCAGTTGCATCCGGTGTCTCTGGCACGTGGTTCTGGCACGTCTGACATTTGGTTGCATCATGTCTGGCAGGTGATTCCGGAGTGTCCGGCAAGAGGTTCTGGTGTAGCCGGCAGGTGATTTTGGCATGTCCGGCAGGTGTTTCTGGCGAGCTGTTCAGGTGGTTCCGGTGTTCTTGGCAGGTGATTCTGGCGTGTCCGGCAGGTGGTTCCGGTCTGTCCGGTAATGGGTTCCGTCATGTGCCGCACGTGGTTCTGGCACGTCTGATAGGTGGTTCCCGCATGCCCGGCAGGTGCTCCAGGAGAGTCCTACAAGTGGTTCTGGCCTAGCCCGCAGGTGATTTTGGCGTGTCCGGCAGGTGGTTCCGGCATGCTCGGCAGGTGGTTCAGGCATGTCTGGTAGGTGGTTCCGGTCTGTCCGCGAGGTGGTTCCGGCGTGTCAGGCACGTGGTTCCGGCATGTGTGACAGGTGGTTCTGGCATGTCCGGCAGGTGATTCTGGATTGTCCACCAAGTGGCTCTGGTGTAACCAGCAGGTGATTCCGGAGTGTACGGCAAGTGGTTCTGGCATAGCTGGCTGGTGATTTTGGGGTGTCCAGCAGGTGGCTCCAGCGAGTCGAGCAAGTTGTTCCGGTGTGCTCAGCAGGTGGTTCAGGCAGGTCCGGCAGGTGTTTCTGGTCTGTCCAGTACGTGGTGCCGGCATGTCCGGCACGTGCTTCCAGTATGTTTGAGAGGTGGTTCCTACCTTCCCGGCGGGAGATTCCGGAGCGTCCGCCATGTGATTCTGGCCTACCTGGCAGGGGATTTTGGCGTCTCTGGCTGGTGGTTCCGGCGAGTCGAAGAGGAGGTTCCGGCGTGCTCGGCAGGTGCATCCGGTGTCTCTGGCACGTCATTCTGGCACGTTCGAGAGGTGGTTCCGGCATGCCTGACAGGTGATTCCGGAGTGTCCGACAAGGGGTTCTGGCACGTCTGAGAGGTGGTTCCGGCATACCCTGCAGGTGATTCTGGCTTGTCTGCCGAGTGGTGCTGGCGTAGCCATCAGGTGATTTTGGCGTGTCCAGCAGGTGGCTCCAGCGAGTAGAGCAGGTTGTTCCAGCGTACTCAGCAGGTGGTTCAGGCGGGTCTGGCAGGTGGTTCCGGTCTCTCTAGTAGGTGGTTCCGGCGTGTCCGGCACGTGCTTCTGGCACGTCTGAGAGCTGGTTCCGGCATGCCCGGCGGGTGATTCCATAGAGTCCGCCACGTGGTTCTGGCCTAGCTGACAGGTGATTTTGGCGTCCCCGGCAGGTGGTTACAGCGAGTTGAGCAGGAGGTTCCGGCATGCTCGGCAGTTGCATCCGGTGTCTCTGGCACGTGGTTCTGGCACGTCTGACATTTGGTTGCATCATGTCTGGCAGGTGATTCCGGAGTGTCCGGCAAGAGGTTCTGGTGTAGCCGGCAGGTGATTTTGGCATGTCCGGCAGGTGTTTCTGGCGAGCTGTTCAGGTGGTTCCGGTGTTCTTGGCAGGTGATTCTGGCGTGTCCGGCAGGTGGTTCCGGTCTGTCCGGTAATGGGTTCCGTCATGTGCCGCACGTGGTTCTGGCACGTCTGATAGGTGGTTCCCGCATGCCCGGCAGGTGCTCCAGGAGAGTCCTACAAGTGGTTCTGGCCTAGCCCGCAGGTGATTTTGGCGTGTCCGGCAGGTGGTTCCGGCATGTCTGGTAGGTGGTTCCGGTCTGTCCGCGAGGTGGTTCCGGCGTGTCAGGCACGTGGTTCCGGCATGTGTGACAGGTGGTTCTGGCATGTCCGGCAGGTGATTCTGGATTGTCCACCAAGTGGCTCTGGTGTAACCAGCAGGTGATTCCGGAGTGTACGGCAAGTGGTTCTGGCATAGCTGGCTGGTGATTTTGGGGTGTCCAGCAGGTGGCTCCAGCGAGTCGAGCAAGTTGTTCCGGTGTGCTCAGCAGGTGGTTCAGGCAGGTCCGGCAGGTGTTTCTGGTCTGTCCAGTACGTGGTGCCGGCATGTCCGGCACGTGCTTCCAGTATGTTTGAGAGGTGGTTCCTACCTTCCCGGCGGGAGATTCCGGAGCGTCCGCCATGTGATTCTGGCCTACCTGGCAGGGGATTTTGGCGTCTCTGGCTGGTGGTTCCGGCGAGTCGAAGAGGAGGTTCCGGCGTGCTCGGCAGGTGCATCCGGTGTCTCTGGCACGTCATTCTGGCACGTTCGAGAGGTGGTTCCGGCATGCCTGACAGGTGATTCCGGAGTGTCCGACAAGGGGTTCTGGCACGTCTGAGAGGTGGTTCCGGCATACCCTGCAGGTGATTCTGGCTTGTCTGCCGAGTGGTGCTGGCGTAGCCATCAGGTGATTTTGGCGTGTCCAGCAGGTGGCTCCAGCGAGTAGAGCAGGTTGTTCCAGCGTACTCAGCAGGTGGTTCAGGCGGGTCTGGCAGGTGGTTCCGGTCTCTCTAGTAGGTGGTTCCGGCGTGTCCGGCACGTGCTTCTGGCACGTCTGAGAGCTGGTTCCGGCATGCCCGGCGGGTGATTCCATAGAGTCCGCCACGTGGTTCTGGCCTAGCTGACAGGTGATTTTGGCGTCCCCGGCAGGTGGTTACAGCGAGTTGAGCAGGAGGTTCCGGCATGCTCGGCAGTTGCATCCGGTGTCTCTGGCACGTGGTTCTGGCACGTCTGACATTTGGTTGCATCATGTCTGGCAGGTGATTCCGGAGTGTCCGGCAAGAGGTTCTGGTGTAGCCGGCAGGTGATTTTGGCATGTCCGGCAGGTGTTTCTGGCGAGCTGTTCAGGTGGTTCCGGTGTTCTTGGCAGGTGATTCTGGCGTGTCCGGCAGGTGGTTCCGGTCTGTCCGGTAATGGGTTCCGTCATGTGCCGCGCGTGGTTCTGGCACGTCTGAGAGGTGGTTCCCGCATGCCCGGCAGGTGCTCCAGGAGAGTCCTACAAGTGGTTCTGGCCTAGCCCGCAGGTGATTTTGGCGTGTCCGGCAGGTGGTTCCGGCATGCTCGGCAGGTGGTTCAGGCATGTCTGGTAGGTGGTTCCGGTCTGTCCGCGAGGTGGTTCCGGCGTGTCAGGCACGTGGTTCCGGCATGTGTGACAGGTGGTTCTGGCATGTCCGGCAGGTGATTCTGGATTGTCCACCAAGTGGCTCTGGTGTAACCAGCAGGTGATTCCGGAGTGTACGGCAAGTGGTTCTGGCATAGCTGGCTGGTGATTTTGGGGTGTCCAGCAGGTGGCTCCAGCGAGTCGAGCAAGTTGTTCCGGTGTGCTCAGCAGGTGGTTCAGGCAGGTCCGGCAGGTGTTTCTGGTCTGTCCAGTACGTGGTGCCGGCATGTCCGGCACGTGCTTCCAGTATGTTTGAGAGGTGGTTCCTACCTTCCCGGCGGGAGATTCCGGAGCGTCCGCCATGTGATTCTGGCCTACCTGGCAGGGGATTTTGGCGTCTCTGGCTGGTGGTTCCGGCGAGTCGAAGAGGAGGTTCCGGCGTGCTCGGCAGGTGCATCCGGTGTCTCTGGCACGTCATTCTGGCACGTTCGAGAGGTGGTTCCGGCATGCCTGACAGGTGATTCCGGAGTGTCCGACAAGGGGTTCTGGCACGTCTGAGAGGTGGTTCCGGCATACCCTGCAGGTGATTCTGGCTTGTCTGCCGAGTGGTGCTGGCGTAGCCATCAGGTGATTTTGGCGTGTCCAGCAGGTGGCTCCAGCGAGTAGAGCAGGTTGTTCCAGCGTACTCAGCAGGTGGTTCAGGCGGGTCTGGCAGGTGGTTCCGGTCTCTCTAGTAGGTGGTTCCGGCGTGTCCGGCACGTGCTTCTGGCACGTCTGAGAGCTGGTTCCGGCATGCCCGGCGGGTGATTCCATAGAGTCCGCCACGTGGTTCTGGCCTAGCTGACAGGTGATTTTGGCGTCCCCGGCAGGTGGTTACAGCGAGTTGAGCAGGAGGTTCCGGCATGCTCGGCAGTTGCATCCGGTGTCTCTGGCACGTGGTTCTGGCACGTCTGACATTTGGTTGCATCATGTCTGGAAGGTGATTCCGGAGTGTCCGGCAAGAGGTTCTGGTGTAGCCGGCAGGTGATTTTGGCATGTCCGGCAGGTGTTTCTGGCGAGCTGTTCAGGTGGTTCCGGTGTTCTTGGCAGGTGATTCTGGCGTGTCCAGCAGGTGGTTCCGGTCTGTCCGGTAATGGGTTCCGTCATGTGCCGCACGTGGTTCTGGCACGTCTGAGAGGTGGTTCCCGCATGCCCGGCAGGTGCTCCAGGAGAGTCCTACAAGTGGTTCTGGCCTAGCCCGCAGGTGATTTTGGCGTGTCCGGCAGGTGGTTCCGGCATGTCTGGTAGGTGGTTCCGGTCTGTCCGCGAGGTGGTTCCGGCGTGTCAGGCACGTGGTTCCGGCATGTGTGACAGGTGGTTCTGGCATGTCCGGCAGGTGATTCTGGATTGTCCACCAAGTGGCTCTGGTGTAACCAGCAGGTGATTCCGGAGTGTACGGCAAGTGGTTCTGGCATAGCTGGCTGGTGATTTTGGGGTGTCCAGCAGGTGGCTCCAGCGAGTCGAGCAAGTTGTTCCGGTGTGCTCAGCAGGTGGTTCAGGCAGGTCCGGCAGGTGTTTCTGGTCTGTCCAGTACGTGGTGCCGGCATGTCCGGCACGTGCTTCCAGTATGTTTGAGAGGTGGTTCCTACCTTCCCGGCGGGAGATTCCGGAGCGTCCGCCATGTGATTCTGGCCTACCTGGCAGGGGATTTTGGCGTCTCTGGCTGGTGGTTCCGGCGAGTCGAAGAGGAGGTTCCGGCGTGCTCGGCAGGTGCATCCGGTGTCTCTGGCACGTCATTCTGGCACGTTCGAGAGGTGGTTCCGGCATGCCTGACAGGTGATTCCGGAGTGTCCGACAAGGGGTTCTGGCACGTCTGAGAGGTGGTTCCGGCATACCCTGCAGGTGATTCTGGCTTGTCTGCCGAGTGGTGCTGGCGTAGCCATCAGGTGATTTTGGCGTGTCCAGCAGGTGGCTCCAGCGAGTAGAGCAGGTTGTTCCAGCGTACTCAGCAGGTGGTTCAGGCGGGTCTGGCAGGTGGTTCCGGTCTCTCTAGTAGGTGGTTCCGGCGTGTCCGGCACGTGCTTCTGGCACGTCTGAGAGCTGGTTCCGGCATGCCCGGCGGGTGATTCCATAGAGTCCGCCACGTGGTTCTGGCCTAGCTGACAGGTGATTTTGGCGTCCCCGGCAGGTGGTTACAGCGAGTTGAGCAGGAGGTTCCGGCATGCTCGGCAGTTGCATCCGGTGTCTCTGGCACGTGGTTCTGGCACGTCTGACATTTGGTTGCATCATGTCTGGCAGGTGATTCCGGAGTGTCCGGCAAGAGGTTCTGGTGTAGCCGGCAGGTGATTTTGGCATGTCCGGCAGGTGTTTCTGGCGAGCTGTTCAGGTGGTTCCGGTGTTCTTGGCAGGTGATTCTGGCGTGTCCGGCAGGTGGTTCCGGTCTGTCCGGTAATGGGTTCCGTCATGTGCCGCACGTGGTTCTGGCACGTCTGAGAGGTGGTTCCCGCATGCCCGGCAGGTGCTCCAGGAGAGTCCTACAAGTGGTTCTGGCCTAGCCCGCAGGTGATTTTGGCGTGTCCGGCAGGTGGTTCCGGCATGCTCGGCAGGTGGTTCAGGCATGTCTGGTAGGTGGTTCCGGTCTGTCCGCGAGGTGGTTCCGGCGTGTCAGGCACGTGGTTCCGGCATGTGTGACAGGTGGTTCTGGCATGTCCGGCAGGTGATTCTGGATTGTCCACCAAGTGGCTCTGGTGTAACCAGCAGGTGATTCCGGAGTGTACGGCAAGTGGTTCTGGCATAGCTGGCTGGTGATTTTGGGGTGTCCAGCAGGTGGCTCCAGCGAGTCGAGCAAGTTGTTCCGGTGTGCTCAGCAGGTGGTTCAGGCAGGTCCGGCAGGTGTTTCTGGTCTGTCCAGTACGTGGTGCCGGCATGTCCGGCACGTGCTTCCAGTATGTTTGAGAGGTGGTTCCTACCTTCCCGGCGGGAGATTCCGGAGCGTCCGCCATGTGATTCTGGCCTACCTGGTAGGGGATTTTGGCGTCTCTGGCTGGTGGTTCCGGCGAGTCGAAGAGGAGGTTCCGGCGTGCTCGGCAGGTGCATCCGGTGTCTCTGGCACGTCATTCTGGCACGTTCGAGAGGTGGTTCCGGCATGCCTGACAGGTGATTCCGGAGTGTCCGACAAGGGGTTCTGGCACGTCTGAGAGGTGGTTCCGGCATACCCTGCAGGTGATTCTGGCTTGTCTGCCGAGTGGTGCTGGCGTAGCCATCAGGTGATTTTGGCGTGTCCAGCAGGTGGCTCCAGCGAGTAGAGCAGGTTGTTCCAGCGTACTCAGCAGGTGGTTCAGGCGGGTCTGGCAGGTGGTTCCGGTCTCTCTAGTAGGTGGTTCCGGCGTGTCCGGCACGTGCTTCTGGCACGTCTGAGAGCTGGTTCCGGCATGCCCGGCGGGTGATTCCATAGAGTCCGCCACGTGGTTCTGGCCTAGCTGACAGGTGATTTTGGCGTCCCCGGCAGGTGGTTACAGCGAGTTGAGCAGGAGGTTCCGGCATGCTCGGCAGTTGCATCCGGTGTCTCTGGCACGTGGTTCTGGCACGTCTGACATTTGGTTGCATCATGTCTGGCAGGTGATTCCGGAGTGTCCGGCAAGAGGTTCTGGTGTAGCCGGCAGGTGATTTTGGCATGTCCGGCAGGTGTTTCTGGCGAGCTGTTCAGGTGGTTCCGGTGTTCTTGGCAGGTGATTCTGGCGTGTCCGGCAGGTGGTTCCGGTCTGTCCGGTAATGGGTTCCGTCATGTGCCGCGCGTGGTTCTGGCACGTCTGAGAGGTGGTTCCCGCATGCCCGGCAGGTGCTCCAGGAGAGTCCTACAAGTGGTTCTGGCCTAGCCCGCAGGTGATTTTGGCGTGTCCGGCAGGTGGTTCCGGCATGCTCGGCAGGTGGTTCAGGCATGTCTGGTAGGTGGTTCCGGTCTGTCCGCGAGGTGGTTCCGGCGTGTCAGGCACGTGGTTCCGGCATGTGTGACAGGTGGTTCTGGCATGTCCGGCAGGTGATTCTGGATTGTCCACCAAGTGGCTCTGGTGTAACCAGCAGGTGATTCCGGAGTGTACGGCAAGTGGTTCTGGCATAGCTGGCTGGTGATTTTGGGGTGTCCAGCAGGTGGCTCCAGCGAGTCGAGCAAGTTGTTCCGGTGTGCTCAGCAGGTGGTTCAGGCAGGTCCGGCAGGTGTTTCTGGTCTGTCCAGTACGTGGTGCCGGCATGTCCGGCACGTGCTTCCAGTATGTTTGAGAGGTGGTTCCTACCTTCCCGGCGGGAGATTCCGGAGCGTCCGCCATGTGATTCTGGCCTACCTGGCAGGGGATTTTGGCGTCTCTGGCTGGTGGTTCCGGCGAGTCGAAGAGGAGGTTCCGGCGTGCTCGGCAGGTGCATCCGGTGTCTCTGGCACGTCATTCTGGCACGTTCGAGAGGTGGTTCCGGCATGCCTGACAGGTGATTCCGGAGTGTCCGACAAGGGGTTCTGGCACGTCTGAGAGGTGGTTCCGGCATACCCTGCAGGTGATTCTGGCTTGTCTGCCGAGTGGTGCTGGCGTAGCCATCAGGTGATTTTGGCGTGTCCAGCAGGTGGCTCCAGCGAGTAGAGCAGGTTGTTCCAGTGTACTCAGCAGGTGGTTCAGGCGGGTCTGGCAGGTGGTTCCGGTCTCTCTAGTAGGTGGTTCCGGCGTGTCCGGCACGTGCTTCTGGCACGTCTGAGAGCTGGTTCCGGCATGCCCGGCGGGTGATTCCATAGAGTCCGCCACGTGGTTCTGGCCTAGCTGACAGGTGATTTTGGCGTCCCCGGCAGGTGGTTACAGCGAGTTGAGCAGGAGGTTCCGGCATGCTCGGCAGTTGCATCCGGTGTCTCTGGCACGTGGTTCTGGCACGTCTGACATTTGGTTGCATCATGTCTGGCAGGTGATTCCGGAGTGTCCGGCAAGAGGTTCTGGTGTAGCCGGCAGGTGATTTTGGCATGTCCGGCAGGTGTTTCTGGCGAGCTGTTCAGGTGGTTCCGGTGTTCTTGGCAGGTGATTCTGGCGTGTCCGGCAGGTGGTTCCGGTCTGTCCGGTAATGGGTTCCGTCATGTGCCGCGCGTGGTTCTGGCACGTCTGAGAGGTGGTTCCCGCATGCCCGGCAGGTGCTCCAGGAGAGTCCTACAAGTGGTTCTGGCCTAGCCCGCAGGTGATTTTGGCGTGTCCGGCAGGTGGTTCCGGCATGCTCGGCAGGTGGTTCAGGCATGTCTGGTAGGTGGTTCCGGTCTGTCCGCGAGGTGGTTCCGGCGTGTCAGGCACGTGGTTCCGGCATGTGTGACAGGTGGTTCTGGCATGTCCGGCAGGTGATTCTGGATTGTCCACCAAGTGGCTCTGGTGTAACCAGCAGGTGATTCCGGAGTGTACGGCAAGTGGTTCTGGCATAGCTGGCTGGTGATTTTGGGGTGTCCAGCAGGTGGCTCCAGCGAGTCGAGCAAGTTGTTCCGGTGTGCTCAGCAGGTGGTTCAGGCAGGTCCGGCAGGTGTTTCTGGTCTGTCCAGTACGTGGTGCCGGCATGTCCGGCACGTGCTTCCAGTATGTTTGAGAGGTGGTTCCTACCTTCCCGGCAGGAGATTCCGGAGCGTCCGCCATGTGATTCTGGCCTACCTGGCAGGGGATTTTGGCGTCTCTGGCTGGTGGTTCCGGCGAGTCGAAGAGGAGGTTCCGGCGTGCTCGGCAGGTGCATCCGGTGTCTCTGGCACGTCATTCTGGCACGTTCGAGAGGTGGTTCCGGCATGCCTGACAGGTGATTCCGGAGTGTCCGACAAGGGGTTCTGGCACGTCTGAGAGGTGGTTCCGGCATACCCTGCAGGTGATTCTGGCTTGTCTGCCGAGTGGTGCTGGCGTAGCCATCAGGTGATTTTGGCGTGTCCAGCAGGTGGCTCCAGCGAGTAGAGCAGGTTGTTCCAGCGTACTCAGCAGGTGGTTCAGGCGGGTCTGGCAGGTGGTTCCGGTCTCTCTAGTAGGTGGTTCCGGCGTGTCCGGCACGTGCTTCTGGCACGTCTGAGAGCTGGTTCCGGCATGCCCGGCGGGTGATTCCATAGAGTCCGCCACGTGGTTCTGGCCTAGCTGAACAGGTGATTTTGGCGTCCCCGGCAGGTGGTTACAGCGAGTTGAGCAGGAGGTTCCGGCATGCTCGGCAGTTGCATCCGGTGTCTCTGGCACGTGGTTCTGGCACGTCTGACATTTGGTTGCATCATGTCTGGCAGGTGATTCCGGAGTGTCCGGCAAGAGGTTCTGGTGTAGCCGGCAGGTGATTTTGGCATGTCCGGCAGGTGTTTCTGGCGAGCTGTTCAGGTGGTTCCGGTGTTCTTGGCAGGTGATTCTGGCGTGTCCGGCAGGTGGTTCCGGTCTGTCCGGTAATGGGTTCCGTCATGTGCCGCGCGTGGTTCTGGCACGTCTGAGAGGTGGTTCCCGCATGCCCGGCAGGTGCTCCAGGAGAGTCCTACAAGTGGTTCTGGCCTAGCCCGCAGGTGATTTTGGCGTGTCCGGCAGGTGGTTCCGGCATGCTCGGCAGGTGGTTCAGGCATGTCTGGTAGGTGGTTCCGGTCTGTCCGCGAGGTGGTTCCGGCGTGTCAGGCACGTGGTTCCGGCATGTGTGACAGGTGGTTCTGGCATGTCCGGCAGGTGATTCTGGATTGTCCACCAAGTGGCTCTGGTGTAACCAGCAGGTGATTCCGGAGTGTACGGCAAGTGGTTCTGGCATAGCTGGCTGGTGATTTTGGGGTGTCCAGCAGGTGGCTCCAGCGAGTCGAGCAAGTTGTTCCGGTGTGCTCAGCAGGTGGTTCAGGCAGGTCCGGCAGGTGTTTCTGGTCTGTCCAGTACGTGGTGCCGGCATGTCCGGCACGTGCTTCCAGTATGTTTGAGAGGTGGTTCCTACCTTCCCGGCGGGAGATTCCGGAGCGTCCGCCATGTGATTCTGGCCTACCTGGCAGGGGATTTTGGCGTCTCTGGCTGGTGGTTCCGGCGAGTCGAAGAGGAGGTTCCGGCGTGCTCGGCAGGTGCATCCGGTGTCTCTGGCACGTCATTCTGGCACGTTCGAGAGGTGGTTCCGGCATGCCTGACAGGTGATTCCGGAGTGTCCGACAAGGGGTTCTGGCACGTCTGAGAGGTGGTTCCGGCATACCCTGCAGGTGATTCTGGCTTGTCTGCCGAGTGGTGCTGGCGTAGCCATCAGGTGATTTTGGCGTGTCCAGCAGGTGGCTCCAGCGAGTAGAGCAGGTTGTTCCAGCGTACTCAGCAGGTGGTTCAGGCGGGTCTGGCAGGTGGTTCCGGTCTCTCTAGTAGGTGGTTCCGGCGTGTCCGGCACGTGCTTCTGGCACGTCTGAGAGCTGGTTCCGGCATGCCCGGCGGGTGATTCCATAGAGTCCGCCACGTGGTTCTGGCCTAGCTGAACAGGTGATTTTGGCGTCCCCGGCAGGTGGTTACAGCGAGTTGAGCAGGAGGTTCCGGCATGCTCGGCAGTTGCATCCGGTGTCTCTGGCACGTGGTTCTGGCACGTCTGACATTTGGTTGCATCATGTCTGGCAGGTGATTCCGGAGTGTCCGGCAAGAGGTTCTGGTGTAGCCGGCAGGTGATTTTGGCATGTCCGGCAGGTGTTTCTGGCGAGCTGTTCAGGTGGTTCCGGTGTTCTTGGCAGGTGATTCTGGCGTGTCCGGCAGGTGGTTCCGGTCTGTCCGGTAATGGGTTCCGTCATGTGCCGCGCGTGGTTCTGGCACGTCTGAGAGGTGGTTCCCGCATGCCCGGCAGGTGCTCCAGGAGAGTCCTACAAGTGGTTCTGGCCTAGCCCGCAGGTGATTTTGGCGTGTCCGGCAGGTGGTTCCGGCATGCTCGGCAGGTGGTTCAGGCATGTCTGGTAGGTGGTTCCGGTCTGTCCGCGAGGTGGTTCCGGCGTGTCAGGCACGTGGTTCCGGCATGTGTGACAGGTGGTTCTGGCATGTCCGGCAGGTGATTCTGGATTGTCCACCAAGTGGCTCTGGTGTAACCAGCAGGTGATTCCGGAGTGTACGGCAAGTGGTTCTGGCATAGCTGGCTGGTGATTTTGGGGTGTCCAGCAGGTGGCTCCAGCGAGTCGAGCAAGTTGTTCCGGTGTGCTCAGCAGGTGGTTCAGGCAGGTCCGGCAGGTGTTTCTGGTCTGTCCAGTACGTGGTGCCGGCATGTCCGGCACGTGCTTCCAGTATGTTTGAGAGGTGGTTCCTACCTTCCCGGCGGGAGATTCCGGAGCGTCCGCCATGTGATTCTGGCCTACCTGGCAGGGGATTTTGGCGTCTCTGGCTGGTGGTTCCGGCGAGTCGAAGAGGAGGTTCCGGCGTGCTCGGCAGGTGCATCCGGTGTCTCTGGCACGTCATTCTGGCACGTTCGAGAGGTGGTTCCGGCATGCCTGACAGGTGATTCCGGAGTGTCCGACAAGGGGTTCTGGCACGTCTGAGAGGTGGTTCCGGCATACCCTGCAGGTGATTCTGGCTTGTCTGCCGAGTGGTGCTGGCGTAGCCATCAGGTGATTTTGGCGTGTCCAGCAGGTGGCTCCAGCGAGTAGAGCAGGTTGTTCCAGTGTACTCAGCAGGTGGTTCAGGCGGGTCTGGCAGGTGGTTCCGGTCTCTCTAGTAGGTGGTTCCGGCGTGTCCGGCACGTGCTTCTGGCACGTCTGAGAGCTGGTTCCGGCATGCCCGGCGGGTGATTCCATAGAGTCCGCCACGTGGTTCTGGCCTAGCTGACAGGTGATTTTGGCGTCCCCGGCAGGTGGTTACAGCGAGTTGAGCAGGAGGTTCCGGCATGCTCGGCAGTTGCATCCGGTGTCTCTGGCACGTGGTTCTGGCACGTCTGACATTTGGTTGCATCATGTCTGGCAGGTGATTCCGGAGTGTCCGGCAAGAGGTTCTGGTGTAGCCGGCAGGTGATTTTGGCATGTCCGGCAGGTGTTTCTGGCGAGCTGTTCAGGTGGTTCCGGTGTTCTTGGCAGGTGATTCTGGCGTGTCCGGCAGGTGGTTCCGGTCTGTCCGGTAATGGGTTCCGTCATGTGCCGCGCGTGGTTCTGGCACGTCTGAGAGGTGGTTCCCGCATGCCCGGCAGGTGCTCCAGGAGAGTCCTACAAGTGGTTCTGGCCTAGCCCGCAGGTGATTTTGGCGTGTCCGGCAGGTGGTTCCGGCATGCTCGGCAGGTGGTTCAGGCATGTCTGGTAGGTGGTTCCGGTCTGTCCGCGAGGTGGTTCCGGCGTGTCAGGCACGTGGTTCCGGCATGTGTGACAGGTGGTTCTGGCATGTCCGGCAGGTGATTCTGGATTGTCCACCAAGTGGCTCTGGTGTAACCAGCAGGTGATTCCGGAGTGTACGGCAAGTGGTTCTGGCATAGCTGGCTGGTGATTTTGGGGTGTCCAGCAGGTGGCTCCAGCGAGTCGAGCAAGTTGTTCCGGTGTGCTCAGCAGGTGGTTCAGGCAGGTCCGGCAGGTGTTTCTGGTCTGTCCAGTACGTGGTGCCGGCATGTCCGGCACGTGCTTCCAGTATGTTTGAGAGGTGGTTCCTACCTTCCCGGCAGGAGATTCCGGAGCGTCCGCCATGTGATTCTGGCCTACCTGGCAGGGGATTTTGGCGTCTCTGGCTGGTGGTTCCGGCGAGTCGAAGAGGAGGTTCCGGCGTGCTCGGCAGGTGCATCCGGTGTCTCTGGCACGTCATTCTGGCACGTTCGAGAGGTGGTTCCGGCATGCCTGACAGGTGATTCCGGAGTGTCCGACAAGGGGTTCTGGCACGTCTGAGAGGTGGTTCCGGCATACCCTGCAGGTGATTCTGGCTTGTCTGCCGAGTGGTGCTGGCGTAGCCATCAGGTGATTTTGGCGTGTCCAGCAGGTGGCTCCAGCGAGTAGAGCAGGTTGTTCCAGCGTACTCAGCAGGTGGTTCAGGCGGGTCTGGCAGGTGGTTCCGGTCTCTCTAGTAGGTGGTTCCGGCGTGTCCGGCACGTGCTTCTGGCACGTCTGAGAGCTGGTTCCGGCATGCCCGGCGGGTGATTCCATAGAGTCCGCCACGTGGTTCTGGCCTAGCTGAACAGGTGATTTTGGCGTCCCCGGCAGGTGGTTACAGCGAGTTGAGCAGGAGGTTCCGGCATGCTCGGCAGTTGCATCCGGTGTCTCTGGCACGTGGTTCTGGCACGTCTGACATTTGGTTGCATCATGTCTGGCAGGTGATTCCGGAGTGTCCGGCAAGAGGTTCTGGTGTAGCCGGCAGGTGATTTTGGCATGTCCGGCAGGTGTTTCTGGCGAGCTGTTCAGGTGGTTCCGGTGTTCTTGGCAGGTGATTCTGGCGTGTCCGGCAGGTGGTTCCGGTCTGTCCGGTAATGGGTTCCGTCATGTGCCGCGCGTGGTTCTGGCACGTCTGAGAGGTGGTTCCCGCATGCCCGGCAGGTGCTCCAGGAGAGTCCTACAAGTGGTTCTGGCCTAGCCCGCAGGTGATTTTGGCGTGTCCGGCAGGTGGTTCCGGCATGCTCGGCAGGTGGTTCAGGCATGTCTGGTAGGTGGTTCCGGTCTGTCCGCGAGGTGGTTCCGGCGTGTCAGGCACGTGGTTCCGGCATGTGTGACAGGTGGTTCTGGCATGTCCGGCAGGTGATTCTGGATTGTCCACCAAGTGGCTCTGGTGTAACCAGCAGGTGATTCCGGAGTGTACGGCAAGTGGTTCTGGCATAGCTGGCTGGTGATTTTGGGGTGTCCAGCAGGTGGCTCCAGCGAGTCGAGCAAGTTGTTCCGGTGTGCTCAGCAGGTGGTTCAGGCAGGTCCGGCAGGTGTTTCTGGTCTGTCCAGTACGTGGTGCCGGCATGTCCGGCACGTGCTTCCAGTATGTTTGAGAGGTGGTTCCTACCTTCCCGGCGGGAGATTCCGGAGCGTCCGCCATGTGATTCTGGCCTACCTGGCAGGGGATTTTGGCGTCTCTGGCTGGTGGTTCCGGCGAGTCGAAGAGGAGGTTCCGGCGTGCTCGGCAGGTGCATCCGGTGTCTCTGGCACGTCATTCTGGCACGTTCGAGAGGTGGTTCCGGCATGCCTGACAGGTGATTCCGGAGTGTCCGACAAGGGGTTCTGGCACGTCTGAGAGGTGGTTCCGGCATACCCTGCAGGTGATTCTGGCTTGTCTGCCGAGTGGTGCTGGCGTAGCCATCAGGTGATTTTGGCGTGTCCAGCAGGTGGCTCCAGCGAGTAGAGCAGGTTGTTCCAGCGTACTCAGCAGGTGGTTCAGGCGGGTCTGGCAGGTGGTTCCGGTCTCTCTAGTAGGTGGTTCCGGCGTGTCCGGCACGTGCTTCTGGCACGTCTGAGAGCTGGTTCCGGCATGCCCGGCGGGTGATTCCATAGAGTCCGCCACGTGGTTCTGGCCTAGCTGAACAGGTGATTTTGGCGTCCCCGGCAGGTGGTTACAGCGAGTTGAGCAGGAGGTTCCGGCATGCTCGGCAGTTGCATCCGGTGTCTCTGGCACGTGGTTCTGGCACGTCTGACATTTGGTTGCATCATGTCTGGCAGGTGATTCCGGAGTGTCCGGCAAGAGGTTCTGGTGTAGCCGGCAGGTGATTTTGGCATGTCCGGCAGGTGTTTCTGGCGAGCTGTTCAGGTGGTTCCGGTGTTCTTGGCAGGTGATTCTGGCGTGTCCGGCAGGTGGTTCCGGTCTGTCCGGTAATGGGTTCCGTCATGTGCCGCGCGTGGTTCTGGCACGTCTGAGAGGTGGTTCCCGCATGCCCGGCAGGTGCTCCAGGAGAGTCCTACAAGTGGTTCTGGCCTAGCCCGCAGGTGATTTTGGCGTGTCCGGCAGGTGGTTCCGGCATGCTCGGCAGGTGGTTCAGGCATGTCTGGTAGGTGGTTCCGGTCTGTCCGCGAGGTGGTTCCGGCGTGTCAGGCACGTGGTTCCGGCATGTGTGACAGGTGGTTCTGGCATGTCCGGCAGGTGATTCTGGATTGTCCACCAAGTGGCTCTGGTGTAACCAGCAGGTGATTCCGGAGTGTACGGCAAGTGGTTCTGGCATAGCTGGCTGGTGATTTTGGGGTGTCCAGCAGGTGGCTCCAGCGAGTCGAGCAAGTTGTTCCGGTGTGCTCAGCAGGTGGTTCAGGCAGGTCCGGCAGGTGTTTCTGGTCTGTCCAGTACGTGGTGCCGGCATGTCCGGCACGTGCTTCCAGTATGTTTGAGAGGTGGTTCCTACCTTCCCGGCGGGAGATTCCGGAGCGTCCGCCATGTGATTCTGGCCTACCTGGCAGGGGATTTTGGCGTCTCTGGCTGGTGGTTCCGGCGAGTCGAAGAGGAGGTTCCGGCGTGCTCGGCAGGTGCATCCGGTGTCTCTGGCACGTCATTCTGGCACGTTCGAGAGGTGGTTCCGGCATGCCTGACAGGTGATTCCGGAGTGTCCGACAAGGGGTTCTGGCACGTCTGAGAGGTGGTTCCGGCATACCCTGCAGGTGATTCTGGCTTGTCTGCCGAGTGGTGCTGGCGTAGCCATCAGGTGATTTTGGCGTGTCCAGCAGGTGGCTCCAGCGAGTAGAGCAGGTTGTTCCAGCGTACTCAGCAGGTGGTTCAGGCGGGTCTGGCAGGTGGTTCCGGTCTCTCTAGTAGGTGGTTCCGGCGTGTCCGGCACGTGCTTCTGGCACGTCTGAGAGCTGGTTCCGGCATGCCCGGCGGGTGATTCCATAGAGTCCGCCACGTGGTTCTGGCCTAGCTGAACAGGTGATTTTGGCGTCCCCGGCAGGTGGTTACAGCGAGTTGAGCAGGAGGTTCCGGCATGCTCGGCAGTTGCATCCGGTGTCTCTGGCACGTGGTTCTGGCACGTCTGACATTTGGTTGCATCATGTCTGGCAGGTGATTCCGGAGTGTCCGGCAAGAGGTTCTGGTGTAGCCGGCAGGTGATTTTGGCATGTCCGGCAGGTGTTTCTGGCGAGCTGTTCAGGTGGTTCCGGTGTTCTTGGCAGGTGATTCTGGCGTGTCCGGCAGGTGGTTCCGGTCTGTCCGGTAATGGGTTCCGTCATGTGCCGCGCGTGGTTCTGGCACGTCTGAGAGGTGGTTCCCGCATGCCCGGCAGGTGCTCCAGGAGAGTCCTACAAGTGGTTCTGGCCTAGCCCGCAGGTGATTTTGGCGTGTCCGGCAGGTGGTTCCGGCATGCTCGGCAGGTGGTTCAGGCATGTCTGGTAGGTGGTTCCGGTCTGTCCGCGAGGTGGTTCCGGCGTGTCAGGCACGTGGTTCCGGCATGTGTGACAGGTGGTTCTGGCATGTCCGGCAGGTGATTCTGGATTGTCCACCAAGTGGCTCTGGTGTAACCAGCAGGTGATTCCGGAGTGTACGGCAAGTGGTTCTGGCATAGCTGGCTGGTGATTTTGGGGTGTCCAGCAGGTGGCTCCAGCGAGTCGAGCAAGTTGTTCCGGTGTGCTCAGCAGGTGGTTCAGGCAGGTCCGGCAGGTGTTTCTGGTCTGTCCAGTACGTGGTGCCGGCATGTCCGGCACGTGCTTCCAGTATGTTTGAGAGGTGGTTCCTACCTTCCCGGCGGGAGATTCCGGAGCGTCCGCCATGTGATTCTGGCCTACCTGGCAGGGGATTTTGGCGTCTCTGGCTGGTGGTTCCGGCGAGTCGAAGAGGAGGTTCCGGCGTGCTCGGCAGGTGCATCCGGTGTCTCTGGCACGTCATTCTGGCACGTTCGAGAGGTGGTTCCGGCATGCCTGACAGGTGATTCCGGAGTGTCCGACAAGGGGTTCTGGCACGTCTGAGAGGTGGTTCCGGCATACCCTGCAGGTGATTCTGGCTTGTCTGCCGAGTGGTGCTGGCGTAGCCATCAGGTGATTTTGGCGTGTCCAGCAGGTGGCTCCAGCGAGTAGAGCAGGTTGTTCCAGCGTACTCAGCAGGTGGTTCAGGCGGGTCTGGCAGGTGGTTCCGGTCTCTCTAGTAGGTGGTTCCGGCGTGTCCGGCACGTGCTTCTGGCACGTCTGAGAGCTGGTTCCGGCATGCCCGGCGGGTGATTCCATAGAGTCCGCCACGTGGTTCTGGCCTAGCTGAACAGGTGATTTTGGCGTCCCCGGCAGGTGGTTACAGCGAGTTGAGCAGGAGGTTCCGGCATGCTCGGCAGTTGCATCCGGTGTCTCTGGCACGTGGTTCTGGCACGTCTGACATTTGGTTGCATCATGTCTGGCAGGTGATTCCGGAGTGTCCGGCAAGAGGTTCTGGTGTAGCCGGCAGGTGATTTTGGCATGTCCGGCAGGTGTTTCTGGCGAGCTGTTCAGGTGGTTCCGGTGTTCTTGGCAGGTGATTCTGGCGTGTCCGGCAGGTGGTTCCGGTCTGTCCGGTAATGGGTTCCGTCATGTGCCGCGCGTGGTTCTGGCACGTCTGAGAGGTGGTTCCCGCATGCCCGGCAGGTGCTCCAGGAGAGTCCTACAAGTGGTTCTGGCCTAGCCCGCAGGTGATTTTGGCGTGTCCGGCAGGTGGTTCCGGCATGCTCGGCAGGTGGTTCAGGCATGTCTGGTAGGTGGTTCCGGTCTGTCCGCGAGGTGGTTCCGGCGTGTCAGGCACGTGGTTCCGGCATGTGTGACAGGTGGTTCTGGCATGTCCGGCAGGTGATTCTGGATTGTCCACCAAGTGGCTCTGGTGTAACCAGCAGGTGATTCCGGAGTGTACGGCAAGTGGTTCTGGCATAGCTGGCTGGTGATTTTGGGGTGTCCAGCAGGTGGCTCCAGCGAGTCGAGCAAGTTGTTCCGGTGTGCTCAGCAGGTGGTTCAGGCAGGTCCGGCAGGTGTTTCTGGTCTGTCCAGTACGTGGTGCCGGCATGTCCGGCACGTGCTTCCAGTATGTTTGAGAGGTGGTTCCTACCTTCCCGGCGGGAGATTCCGGAGCGTCCGCCATGTGATTCTGGCCTACCTGGCAGGGGATTTTGGCGTCTCTGGCTGGTGGTTCCGGCGAGTCGAAGAGGAGGTTCCGGCGTGCTCGGCAGGTGCATCCGGTGTCTCTGGCACGTCATTCTGGCACGTTCGAGAGGTGGTTCCGGCATGCCTGACAGGTGATTCCGGAGTGTCCGACAAGGGGTTCTGGCACGTCTGAGAGGTGGTTCCGGCATACCCTGCAGGTGATTCTGGCTTGTCTGCCGAGTGGTGCTGGCGTAGCCATCAGGTGATTTTGGCGTGTCCAGCAGGTGGCTCCAGCGAGTAGAGCAGGTTGTTCCAGCGTACTCAGCAGGTGGTTCAGGCGGGTCTGGCAGGTGGTTCCGGTCTCTCTAGTAGGTGGTTCCGGCGTGTCCGGCACGTGCTTCTGGCACGTCTGAGAGCTGGTTCCGGCATGCCCGGCGGGTGATTCCATAGAGTCCGCCACGTGGTTCTGGCCTAGCTGAACAGGTGATTTTGGCGTCCCCGGCAGGTGGTTACAGCGAGTTGAGCAGGAGGTTCCGGCATGCTCGGCAGTTGCATCCGGTGTCTCTGGCACGTGGTTCTGGCACGTCTGACATTTGGTTGCATCATGTCTGGCAGGTGATTCCGGAGTGTCCGGCAAGAGGTTCTGGTGTAGCCGGCAGGTGATTTTGGCATGTCCGGCAGGTGTTTCTGGCGAGCTGTTCAGGTGGTTCCGGTGTTCTTGGCAGGTGATTCTGGCGTGTCCGGCAGGTGGTTCCGGTCTGTCCGGTAATGGGTTCCGTCATGTGCCGCGCGTGGTTCTGGCACGTCTGAGAGGTGGTTCCCGCATGCCCGGCAGGTGCTCCAGGAGAGTCCTACAAGTGGTTCTGGCCTAGCCCGCAGGTGATTTTGGCGTGTCCGGCAGGTGGTTCCGGCATGCTCGGCAGGTGGTTCAGGCATGTCTGGTAGGTGGTTCCGGTCTGTCCGCGAGGTGGTTCCGGCGTGTCAGGCACGTGGTTCCGGCATGTGTGACAGGTGGTTCTGGCATGTCCGGCAGGTGATTCTGGATTGTCCACCAAGTGGCTCTGGTGTAACCAGCAGGTGATTCCGGAGTGTACGGCAAGTGGTTCTGGCATAGCTGGCTGGTGATTTTGGGGTGTCCAGCAGGTGGCTCCAGCGAGTCGAGCAAGTTGTTCCGGTGTGCTCAGCAGGTGGTTCAGGCAGGTCCGGCAGGTGTTTCTGGTCTGTCCAGTACGTGGTGCCGGCATGTCCGGCACGTGCTTCCAGTATGTTTGAGAGGTGGTTCCTACCTTCCCGGCGGGAGATTCCGGAGCGTCCGCCATGTGATTCTGGCCTACCTGGCAGGGGATTTTGGCGTCTCTGGCTGGTGGTTCCGGCGAGTCGAAGAGGAGGTTCCGGCGTGCTCGGCAGGTGCATCCGGTGTCTCTGGCACGTCATTCTGGCACGTTCGAGAGGTGGTTCCGGCATGCCTGACAGGTGATTCCGGAGTGTCCGACAAGGGGTTCTGGCACGTCTGAGAGGTGGTTCCGGCATACCCTGCAGGTGATTCTGGCTTGTCTGCCGAGTGGTGCTGGCGTAGCCATCAGGTGATTTTGGCGTGTCCAGCAGGTGGCTCCAGCGAGTAGAGCAGGTTGTTCCAGCGTACTCAGCAGGTGGTTCAGGCGGGTCTGGCAGGTGGTTCCGGTCTCTCTAGTAGGTGGTTCCGGCGTGTCCGGCACGTGCTTCTGGCACGTCTGAGAGCTGGTTCCGGCATGCCCGGCGGGTGATTCCATAGAGTCCGCCACGTGGTTCTGGCCTAGCTGAACAGGTGATTTTGGCGTCCCCGGCAGGTGGTTACAGCGAGTTGAGCAGGAGGTTCCGGCATGCTCGGCAGTTGCATCCGGTGTCTCTGGCACGTGGTTCTGGCACGTCTGACATTTGGTTGCATCATGTCTGGCAGGTGATTCCGGAGTGTCCGGCAAGAGGTTCTGGTGTAGCCGGCAGGTGATTTTGGCATGTCCGGCAGGTGTTTCTGGCGAGCTGTTCAGGTGGTTCCGGTGTTCTTGGCAGGTGATTCTGGCGTGTCCGGCAGGTGGTTCCGGTCTGTCCGGTAATGGGTTCCGTCATGTGCCGCGCGTGGTTCTGGCACGTCTGAGAGGTGGTTCCCGCATGCCCGGCAGGTGCTCCAGGAGAGTCCTACAAGTGGTTCTGGCCTAGCCCGCAGGTGATTTTGGCGTGTCCGGCAGGTGGTTCCGGCATGCTCGGCAGGTGGTTCAGGCATGTCTGGTAGGTGGTTCCGGTCTGTCCGCGAGGTGGTTCCGGCGTGTCAGGCACGTGGTTCCGGCATGTGTGACAGGTGGTTCTGGCATGTCCGGCAGGTGATTCTGGATTGTCCACCAAGTGGCTCTGGTGTAACCAGCAGGTGATTCCGGAGTGTACGGCAAGTGGTTCTGGCATAGCTGGCTGGTGATTTTGGGGTGTCCAGCAGGTGGCTCCAGCGAGTCGAGCAAGTTGTTCCGGTGTGCTCAGCAGGTGGTTCAGGCAGGTCCGGCAGGTGTTTCTGGTCTGTCCAGTACGTGGTGCCGGCATGTCCGGCACGTGCTTCCAGTATGTTTGAGAGGTGGTTCCTACCTTCCCGGCGGGAGATTCCGGAGCGTCCGCCATGTGATTCTGGCCTACCTGGCAGGGGATTTTGGCGTCTCTGGCTGGTGGTTCCGGCGAGTCGAAGAGGAGGTTCCGGCGTGCTCGGCAGGTGCATCCGGTGTCTCTGGCACGTCATTCTGGCACGTTCGAGAGGTGGTTCCGGCATGCCTGACAGGTGATTCCGGAGTGTCCGACAAGGGGTTCTGGCACGTCTGAGAGGTGGTTCCGGCATACCCTGCAGGTGATTCTGGCTTGTCTGCCGAGTGGTGCTGGCGTAGCCATCAGGTGATTTTGGCGTGTCCAGCAGGTGGCTCCAGCGAGTAGAGCAGGTTGTTCCAGCGTACTCAGCAGGTGGTTCAGGCGGGTCTGGCAGGTGGTTCCGGTCTCTCTAGTAGGTGGTTCCGGCGTGTCCGGCACGTGCTTCTGGCACGTCTGAGAGCTGGTTCCGGCATGCCCGGCGGGTGATTCCATAGAGTCCGCCACGTGGTTCTGGCCTAGCTGAACAGGTGATTTTGGCGTCCCCGGCAGGTGGTTACAGCGAGTTGAGCAGGAGGTTCCGGCATGCTCGGCAGTTGCATCCGGTGTCTCTGGCACGTGGTTCTGGCACGTCTGACATTTGGTTGCATCATGTCTGGCAGGTGATTCCGGAGTGTCCGGCAAGAGGTTCTGGTGTAGCCGGCAGGTGATTTTGGCATGTCCGGCAGGTGTTTCTGGCGAGCTGTTCAGGTGGTTCCGGTGTTCTTGGCAGGTGATTCTGGCGTGTCCGGCAGGTGGTTCCGGTCTGTCCGGTAATGGGTTCCGTCATGTGCCGCGCGTGGTTCTGGCACGTCTGAGAGGTGGTTCCCGCATGCCCGGCAGGTGCTCCAGGAGAGTCCTACAAGTGGTTCTGGCCTAGCCCGCAGGTGATTTTGGCGTGTCCGGCAGGTGGTTCCGGCATGCTCGGCAGGTGGTTCAGGCATGTCTGGTAGGTGGTTCCGGTCTGTCCGCGAGGTGGTTCCGGCGTGTCAGGCACGTGGTTCCGGCATGTGTGACAGGTGGTTCTGGCATGTCCGGCAGGTGATTCTGGATTGTCCACCAAGTGGCTCTGGTGTAACCAGCAGGTGATTCCGGAGTGTACGGCAAGTGGTTCTGGCATAGCTGGCTGGTGATTTTGGGGTGTCCAGCAGGTGGCTCCAGCGAGTCGAGCAAGTTGTTCCGGTGTGCTCAGCAGGTGGTTCAGGCAGGTCCGGCAGGTGTTTCTGGTCTGTCCAGTACGTGGTGCCGGCATGTCCGGCACGTGCTTCCAGTATGTTTGAGAGGTGGTTCCTACCTTCCCGGCGGGAGATTCCGGAGCGTCCGCCATGTGATTCTGGCCTACCTGGCAGGGGATTTTGGCGTCTCTGGCTGGTGGTTCCGGCGAGTCGAAGAGGAGGTTCCGGCGTGCTCGGCAGGTGCATCCGGTGTCTCTGGCACGTCATTCTGGCACGTTCGAGAGGTGGTTCCGGCATGCCTGACAGGTGATTCCGGAGTGTCCGACAAGGGGTTCTGGCACGTCTGAGAGGTGGTTCCGGCATACCCTGCAGGTGATTCTGGCTTGTCTGCCGAGTGGTGCTGGCGTAGCCATCAGGTGATTTTGGCGTGTCCAGCAGGTGGCTCCAGCGAGTAGAGCAGGTTGTTCCAGCGTACTCAGCAGGTGGTTCAGGCGGGTCTGGCAGGTGGTTCCGGTCTCTCTAGTAGGTGGTTCCGGCGTGTCCGGCACGTGCTTCTGGCACGTCTGAGAGCTGGTTCCGGCATGCCCGGCGGGTGATTCCATAGAGTCCGCCACGTGGTTCTGGCCTAGCTGAACAGGTGATTTTGGCGTCCCCGGCAGGTGGTTACAGCGAGTTGAGCAGGAGGTTCCGGCATGCTCGGCAGTTGCATCCGGTGTCTCTGGCACGTGGTTCTGGCACGTCTGACATTTGGTTGCATCATGTCTGGCAGGTGATTCCGGAGTGTCCGGCAAGAGGTTCTGGTGTAGCCGGCAGGTGATTTTGGCATGTCCGGCAGGTGTTTCTGGCGAGCTGTTCAGGTGGTTCCGGTGTTCTTGGCAGGTGATTCTGGCGTGTCCGGCAGGTGGTTCCGGTCTGTCCGGTAATGGGTTCCGTCATGTGCCGCGCGTGGTTCTGGCACGTCTGAGAGGTGGTTCCCGCATGCCCGGCAGGTGCTCCAGGAGAGTCCTACAAGTGGTTCTGGCCTAGCCCGCAGGTGATTTTGGCGTGTCCGGCAGGTGGTTCCGGCATGCTCGGCAGGTGGTTCAGGCATGTCTGGTAGGTGGTTCCGGTCTGTCCGCGAGGTGGTTCCGGCGTGTCAGGCACGTGGTTCCGGCATGTGTGACAGGTGGTTCTGGCATGTCCGGCAGGTGATTCTGGATTGTCCACCAAGTGGCTCTGGTGTAACCAGCAGGTGATTCCGGAGTGTACGGCAAGTGGTTCTGGCATAGCTGGCTGGTGATTTTGGGGTGTCCAGCAGGTGGCTCCAGCGAGTCGAGCAAGTTGTTCCGGTGTGCTCAGCAGGTGGTTCAGGCAGGTCCGGCAGGTGTTTCTGGTCTGTCCAGTACGTGGTGCCGGCATGTCCGGCACGTGCTTCCAGTATGTTTGAGAGGTGGTTCCTACCTTCCCGGCGGGAGATTCCGGAGCGTCCGCCATGTGATTCTGGCCTACCTGGCAGGGGATTTTGGCGTCTCTGGCTGGTGGTTCCGGCGAGTCGAAGAGGAGGTTCCGGCGTGCTCGGCAGGTGCATCCGGTGTCTCTGGCACGTCATTCTGGCACGTTCGAGAGGTGGTTCCGGCATGCCTGACAGGTGATTCCGGAGTGTCCGACAAGGGGTTCTGGCACGTCTGAGAGGTGGTTCCGGCATACCCTGCAGGTGATTCTGGCTTGTCTGCCGAGTGGTGCTGGCGTAGCCATCAGGTGATTTTGGCGTGTCCAGCAGGTGGCTCCAGCGAGTAGAGCAGGTTGTTCCAGCGTACTCAGCAGGTGGTTCAGGCGGGTCTGGCAGGTGGTTCCGGTCTCTCTAGTAGGTGGTTCCGGCGTGTCCGGCACGTGCTTCTGGCACGTCTGAGAGCTGGTTCCGGCATGCCCGGCGGGTGATTCCATAGAGTCCGCCACGTGGTTCTGGCCTAGCTGAACAGGTGATTTTGGCGTCCCCGGCAGGTGGTTACAGCGAGTTGAGCAGGAGGTTCCGGCATGCTCGGCAGTTGCATCCGGTGTCTCTGGCACGTGGTTCTGGCACGTCTGACATTTGGTTGCATCATGTCTGGCAGGTGATTCCGGAGTGTCCGGCAAGAGGTTCTGGTGTAGCCGGCAGGTGATTTTGGCATGTCCGGCAGGTGTTTCTGGCGAGCTGTTCAGGTGGTTCCGGTGTTCTTGGCAGGTGATTCTGGCGTGTCCGGCAGGTGGTTCCGGTCTGTCCGGTAATGGGTTCCGTCATGTGCCGCGCGTGGTTCTGGCACGTCTGAGAGGTGGTTCCCGCATGCCCGGCAGGTGCTCCAGGAGAGTCCTACAAGTGGTTCTGGCCTAGCCCGCAGGTGATTTTGGCGTGTCCGGCAGGTGGTTCCGGCATGCTCGGCAGGTGGTTCAGGCATGTCTGGTAGGTGGTTCCGGTCTGTCCGCGAGGTGGTTCCGGCGTGTCAGGCACGTGGTTCCGGCATGTGTGACAGGTGGTTCTGGCATGTCCGGCAGGTGATTCTGGATTGTCCACCAAGTGGCTCTGGTGTAACCAGCAGGTGATTCCGGAGTGTACGGCAAGTGGTTCTGGCATAGCTGGCTGGTGATTTTGGGGTGTCCAGCAGGTGGCTCCAGCGAGTCGAGCAAGTTGTTCCGGTGTGCTCAGCAGGTGGTTCAGGCAGGTCCGGCAGGTGTTTCTGGTCTGTCCAGTACGTGGTGCCGGCATGTCCGGCACGTGCTTCCAGTATGTTTGAGAGGTGGTTCCTACCTTCCCGGCGGGAGATTCCGGAGCGTCCGCCATGTGATTCTGGCCTACCTGGCAGGGGATTTTGGCGTCTCTGGCTGGTGGTTCCGGCGAGTCGAAGAGGAGGTTCCGGCGTGCTCGGCAGGTGCATCCGGTGTCTCTGGCACGTCATTCTGGCACGTTCGAGAGGTGGTTCCGGCATGCCTGACAGGTGATTCCGGAGTGTCCGACAAGGGGTTCTGGCACGTCTGAGAGGTGGTTCCGGCATACCCTGCAGGTGATTCTGGCTTGTCTGCCGAGTGGTGCTGGCGTAGCCATCAGGTGATTTTGGCGTGTCCAGCAGGTGGCTCCAGCGAGTAGAGCAGGTTGTTCCAGCGTACTCAGCAGGTGGTTCAGGCGGGTCTGGCAGGTGGTTCCGGTCTCTCTAGTAGGTGGTTCCGGCGTGTCCGGCACGTGCTTCTGGCACGTCTGAGAGCTGGTTCCGGCATGCCCGGCGGGTGATTCCATAGAGTCCGCCACGTGGT